>NW_011887798.1:535604-547330 GCF_000806365.1 Fopius arisanus | reverse complement strand
TCTAGGGGGGATCCAAATTTCAAGGATTTTGCTCTACGACCCATAGGAGCCGAGATATTTGCATTTTTCTGTTTGGAGCGCTGGAAAACATAAAAACGCATATTTCGGGCTCGAAAGCAGCTGGCATTCACTGAAATTTTTCTGGTTTTGACCAGGATTACAGGAGAGCTGAAGAGGTAGCACGTTCGGCAGGAGTAGGGGACCCTTTTTGGATGTTCGATGTTGGCAAGTTTGAATTCCGCATGTATTCTAGGGATCTATCAACGAAATTGGCGGGAAAAGCGGATACCTCTTTGCCTCTCATGTGCTCCTGTTACAAAAGTCGAATTTGCAATACTTCTGCAGGGGTAATGGACCCATTTCAGACTGAATTCGGGTAAAACGGACCGGGTAGGTATTATGGACCACTCTCAAACTAAATTCGGGTAAGATGGACCGGGTAGGTATTATGCACCACTTTCATACTGACTTCGGGTAAAATGGACCAGGTAGGTATTATGGACTTATTTTACAGTAAGGGTAATAAAGAAGGGGAAAAATACAAAAACAAAACGAGAAATAAAGGCTAATGAAGATTTATTAATATTAACATTACATTAATGCATTACAATGAAGAAGACTTACTAACTAAAACAATAGAAATGAAAAAAATTTTATACACGTATATATAATATAATTATATAATATAATTATATAATATAATTATAATTGTTTATATATATTACATGTTCTTCATTTATTCATTTGTATAAAACGGAAATCCTGTCCCACTCCCTTAATTATGTCCATCACTTATGTTAATTGCAGTATTTCCACACGTAATTTGTGAATTTAAAACTCAGTCGTTCCTGGTGGAAGCGAATGTAGTTCAAAATAAATATCTCTAGACGAAGATCCCGCCACTGGCCGCACTGTATACAGTCAATTGATGACTTGCTTAAATTAATCAGTCGCACTTTATTGATGCAATCATGGCTTGCCTACGGCTCTTTCTCCTCGGGCTTTCAATTTTTTTGGTGGTAACTCCTTCCATCGGCGATAAATCGTCATCCGAGAGTCACTGGAGGGCGGACGAGCACGAGTGGAGGGAATTCGAGGAATTCCGAGAGTGGAAGAGGCTGAAGATCTGGGAGAGACAAAATCGAAATGAAGGTGTCGGGGAGGAGAGCATCTCACTTGCAGGGGCCCCTTCTCCGGATGAGAATCCTGCCGTGATGGCGAGGTTCATCGTCAATCAAGCGAGTAATTATCCTTTTTTTGTTCTCGTTTCAATAATGGAATTCCTTCGGCCTCCCGGTGCGAGGGATGACTCTTGTTTCCATTAAAATGGGTTTATAATTTATATGATGATCTTAGATTGGAGCTCTGTTGCTACCATCAGCAGTCGAAAGGATATCCCGTCATTTCCATTTGCTGGAGTCATTTCCGTCAGTGATGGAACCGTCGGCAATGGCTCTGGAATTCCTTACATGTATCTCACACCTCTGGATTTCACAGCGCAGGACATTGCGGTGAGAATTATGAAAAGACCGTAAATGATATCTTTCGTTCTGAGATATTTTTTTTCTTCAACTCAGAATTTTTATTTTTTTGTCGTTTTGCAGAGAGATCACAGAGCGACGTTGATGATGACCTTGGCACAGGGCTCCTGGTGCAAGCAGAAGTCCATGGACCCGATGGACCCGCGTTGCGCAAGAGTTGGATTATCCGGAAAAATTGAAAAGGTCGGAAAAATTAAACTGGACGATAGAATAAAATTCCTCTTCGATATTTCATTATTTCCTTCGGTCACAGGTTATTCCTGGAGACCTGGATTACGACAGCGCCAGAGATGCGGTTTTCGGGAGACATCCGTGGCTCTCGCACATGCCAAAAAGTCAGTTTTCTGCAAAATTCAAAATTATAATTGCGATTAATGAATATTGTTAATATTATTGAAAGTATTAATTAATGGGTCATCAATACTCATTTCTTAAATAAGTATTAGCGAACGTACCGATATAATATGTTTTCCATTATCTTGCAATTTTTTTTAATAATGGAAAATGTTTGTTGCAGATCATCACTTCTTCTTTGCTAAATTAAATATATTATCGATCGCGATGTTGGATGCCTTCGGAGGGCCGAAGTACATTCCTGTGAAGGAATATCTAAACGTGAACAAACACATTGCATGGAGAATGCCTCATCGATCCGTGACACTAATTTAACTAAACAATCACTTAAGAACAATTTGTGTTGACAATATGTACATATACTCTATAATATTCATAAATAAATCTTAAAATTTTGATGATTAAAAAAAATTAATAATCGATTAATTAGTTCTTGAAAAAAATGATTGAAAAAATTGATTGGAACACTTACTTGCGGAATTAAAACCACTTGTCTTGTAATTTGAACTTTAAACACATTTTCTCTGCCATCTATTGACAACAATAAAGGATTGAAGATCAATTGTTCGGAAGAACTGAAGTAGATGGCAGCATGAAATCGTTGAAGTTAAAAATTCAAATTACAGATCTACATTAATTTTAATTAACAATATTACATATTATTTTAATAGTTCGATCTTTTCGGCGTTTCGATGTCAGTTGAACCGATTTTTAATTGTTTATCCCCGTATATATAATTTTTTAAATTAATATCCTATAATAAACTGTAAATCACTATAGATTCGGATAATAAAAGTGAATAGATCAATTCCTTAATTCCACATTCCAAAAAAATATATGGAATGCACCTTATGAATTTGGCATCTCTATATTATAATGCAATTAAATTCTTTTGAAATTGAATTGAATTCTTTTTCTCCCCGAATTTTCCTTCAGATATTTCTCTTTTACTATCTTCAGGGGATTCGTATTGAATCGATGAATTCAGTAACATACAACACTCGATTCGACGGATTAAACAGAATAGATTTATTCACAGTGAATTAATTTGATTCACGCTATGAGAGCTGAACCGTAAGGCTGATCTGATTTTCATCTGATCGAATTATCCGAATTATATCGAATTATTACGTAAATGTGCAGTACACTAAGTACGTGTCATCGTATGGGATTCTGTTGCTAAGCCCTTCAACAATGGCTTAGCTTGTTGCGAAATAAATATAAAAGTACCTCAATTTTGTTATGGGTTACTCGCAGATACCAAAAACGTCTGCTGTATCGATCAGCAATCTAACTAATAGACAATTTAAATATGAAGAACCCTTTAATATCAATTAACAAACTTTCAAATAAAGTTTTCAAGTTGAGTAATTAATTTGTAATCACGATAAAAACTGTTACGATAAATAAAAAATGAGAAGTCCTGACGTAAAATTTCGTGAGATTAATACGCCTTTTTTTTACGATTTTGGAATTCGCAATTTGGCTAGAGTTTTAAACGATTAGTTGTCAATTAATTAAGAATGACGATAAGCATTTTAATTTTGTTTTATGTAATGGACTGCGGTTATAGATCCGCTTGGTATTGAGAGTTAATTCAGTAATGATAGGGGCGATATTAACCGAATGGAATTCCGTAATGTGAAGTCGATGTGATAATATCTCTCTAGGAGTTGCCTCCAGGACGTAACATTAGAATTGCCGATCGATCGAAACAGTAGCCCCATAGAAACCCGAAATGCATAATTAGATTGGCCTGATACTACACACCAACCATCATGATAAGGATTGAATTTCGTGAATTAGGTATTCACTAATCAAATTGAGTTATTTCGCAAATTGAATGGACTATAGATTTTGCGGCTGGACGATTTTACTGAGTACTTCAACCAACATTATTCCCCCACGTATGAACGCATGAAAGACTCACCACAACAGTTATCCCATAATAGCACTTTCCAAAAACTATTGTAACCCTAGCTAATACAGAACAATAGCGAACAACTCCAACGCGCATTGTACAAGCGATAAAAGCTCGAGTTGCCGAAACTTCAAACTGAATAGTTCAGTACTTGTCATTGAACCTCAAAGCAATGACCACTGATAAATAAGATATTGACTTGAAAATGTACTGGAAATAAAAAGACCGATCAGTGAAAAATCAATTACGAAATTAATCACTATCCACTTACCTCTTTGAAGAGGTGGAGTGACATGACGAAGAATTTTCCAGCGGTGATGTGACAGGGTCTTACTTGCGTCTGACGTATAATTACGATCAAATCTTTACTCACTTCCTTGTTGACAAATAAATACCGATTGAATGCAGCATCTGCGATATTGGCGCTCTTCTCTCTCAATTTATCCCCGACCCAGCAGTAAACGAAGAGACTGCTGTTCATAGTTAATAGGAATAAAATGTGGACCAGTAAAAAGGCAAAATTGCCGTCCTCTCTCAGCTGAAATTAATGAAAAATAAATATTTAGTAGAGTCACACAGTATCTGAAAATAATCGATGCAAATGTCAATCGATGAATAAACATTGGCAGTCAAAGTAATCCACTAGCCTCTAATAATTTTTTATTTTCCATTTTGTAATGATCAAAATAATTCATTTATTCCATTGAATAGACGCTGTAGCTATAGAAATTCTGAGTATTGATTCTATAATACAGAATTGTTAATGCATCAAATGACGTCAAAGAATACCATGAAAGAGGCCCATGGCACTTATTTTTTTATGACTAGTTATTTCCTCTCCGGATATTAACGTGAAAAGATTGTCTCAATAAATGCTCAACTCCATCTCCCGTCTTGTATTTTTGGTGTTACATTTATTTTATTCCTTAATCCTAGATTCTAATAACTTCCAATAACTCAAATAGATTTCTCGCTGATCCCCGGAAAAGAAATGGTAATACATTTGATAATCGAACTTACCTTGGCTATTGTATACCCAATAGAAGTGAAGTGCACAGTGCAAACAATGATTCTGGCAAGCATTGTCACGTGAAATGCATCATCGAACAGAGAGATAATCCTGAAACGATTAATATTCACGAGTGAGTGAAAATCCCGCCAATACAGTAACAAAAATTTTTCATATGAATTATTTACTTGAATATCTGCAAATGGTGATGAACAATGCATTGCAAACAGCTGCAGCCCACGATCACGGGATCATCATCAACTGACCCAGAAGAGTGATGACGAGTCCCTCGAAATCGTTTCATCATGTATTCGAGTACTTCAAGCTGACCGCAGCAATGAAAAATCATCCATATAATGCAACAATCAATAGATGCAAATATCAAAGCCGCTGAACAGTTGAAAACACCCTGAATTATGTACACTATTTCGAACACCGGCGATGCTGTTGCGTTGAATGGATGACGGGGATTACTCGGGTGTTCAAGGTTGAATTTTGAAGGTAAAACTAGGTGGAGGATGACAGGCTGAAGTGTGAAGACTGAAAGGAAAAGAGGAGCAACATGATTGACGTTCAGCCAAGTGAATACTTTCTAAATACTCACCAACTAAAGATACACCGACGGCGATGCATATGCAACGCGTGATGCGTCTCTCCAACGATCCATATAACACCATGATGTCCTTGATATCCTTGGATGATCCCTCCAGGTCCCTCCAATTCCGTTGAATACTCTCTATCAACGGTCTGACGCTGCACCACTGAAGTCTGAAGATAAAGTGATTGACGCAGGTCAGGATAATTCCCGTCAGCACGAAGATCTTGTTGATTTTTCTGGATACCGATGGCTCCAGGATAATACTCCGGAGGAATACACCCAACAGGTAATTCTGCATCAGTTGGTTCAAGATGAAGAGGAAGGTTTGGTGTGCGGCTTTGGGCCAGAGACCCACTAGCTTCAGTCCTGTCTTGATCAGTCCCACTTCCCAATTAAAATCCTTTCCCTCATGGCTTATCTCTTTATCACTGCTTTTCATTATTTTCTCTTCGATAAATGCCTGAGGGAAACGAATCGTTAGATCAGCTCGTTCCATCAGTTCGAATAGTTTACTGATCATAATTCCCGATCCTGCTTCACTGTCCCCTTAATTATCTCCAACGATCGTCTGATGTAAAATTGCCGGTTTCACTGGGGCGTAAATAAACCTTGAGCTCGTGTAATTATTTACTCATGTCGGTCCTTATATTAGAGCAGTCCTGTGTGGCGTGTCACTGGAGAGGCTAGTGTACCCAGGTTTAGTGTTGTCGTTTGCTTGCCACACATGATCAGACCAAAATGTCAACATTAAGCTTGAACTTGACTCAGCAAATTAGATCCATTCCTGTCGAATGTGGTCATCACAATTGCCTGTTGAATTATTAATGAATTATTCATACAGATATTCACGTAGAGATTTTATTTGAATTTGATATTGCGGATTGTATCGTTAAAACGCTTGGACGGAAGTCCTTGATATGGAATCACCAGGAGGTCCCTACAAACTCAGCACCTGAGACAGCTGCAATAAGGCTGACTGCCTCATTGTCATCAGCTTGACCCACATGATGCGTATTGCGTCAGAGTATACTAACTTGACCACGACAGCGAAACACATTTAGTAGCATGTAGCCATCAACACCAGCCAGGGCAAGTGCTGAATACATCGTTGATATATACCCAATGATAACCATTACCTCAAAATTCAAGAGAAGATGGCATATCAAAAGGATACATATCAATTCCCATTAATTTACGTATACTGTTTACGACAGCTCACACTAAATGTTGAATCATTATCCGGTAAGAGGTACATCATTAGAATGACATATAAAAATTGGGAGGCAGAAGAAATAGCCCAATATCTTCGAATCTAAAAGAATTTATATTTAAAAATCTTCTATTTTTTTTCATCGGTTATTTTGTCTGTGGGCTATTTCTTTTGGGGCTCCTGGAAATTCCGGAAGCGGTTTAACGGTAGATTTTTAAGTAAATATTAATGAATTTGGAGTAAAAGTACGAATTATTATATCCCATTGATCAACGTAAATCATGTGAGAAATGAAGGCGCTGAATAAATATCTGAATTGTTTCACATTGAGTTAGGAGAGGGTGAAAAAACAATAATACCATAACCGCTCACGTAACATTTTTTTTTTTCTCCACCGTCACGATCGCTTTCACGATCAAAGAGACCACCTCTCAATTTTTCCAATTTTCGTTGATCCATGGGAATACCCACCCTAATGGTTTCTGTTTCGCTCGATAGATATTGTTTCATATATCGTTACCATAAATGTTATAGCACACGTTTTTATCCGGTGAAATAATCGAGCGCATGGTGGGGAGAAAAAAAAAAAATGGGATTAGTACGAACAAACACGGGAGAAAATATTCTACCCTTGGGTATTGACGATCCTCGGGCAACATTTCCAGAATTTGAATGGGAAATTTTATCGGTAAACGACATGTGGATCATATTTATGGAAAAGTTGTATTCATGCTGAACTAATCCGATTATTTTGGATGATTATCGGTAACTTTATACTATCGGGTAAGACTACATTGGCTAGTGGTTTGCGTTACGTAAACTGTATCTCTGGTGAGCCGATGAGTATAAGCTTTGAAGGGAAAATATAACTCGGGGTAAAATATTTTTTTACTTGTAAATAAGTGATGTTAAAGGGTTTTTTAGGATGTCCGTGTGGTTAATGGAAGATAGTCTCTTAGAATTTTACTGATGTTATCGGTTTTAATGCACTCCGTGATAATCCGATTTTGTTAATGGATGGACTTCAATATTAATTACTATTCATATATTCCCACGTGAATTTATCGAGCTATTGTAATAGTCATTTTATCAGTCAGAAAAAGATTTCAAACTGATTGACTTCTCGAGACGTCTGAATTTTTTTTTCTTATTTTTTTCCAAATATTATTCACTCGTTTTTCAGTCTGAAATGGACTAATTGAATTAATCAATGATTGATTACATTTTACAGTTTAATTAATAGATGAATCAAAAAGAAATTGTTATACATCGATTAATTGAATTAATCCATTCAAACCGTAAATTGGTATGCGAATTTTATCAATGAAAAAGTGAGGGGATTATTGGGGATTTTTGTCGGTTTAATTAATAATAAAATTTTGCCTCTAATTAATATTCAGCTATCGGCGTAATGACGTATCGATCGGGTAATGTGTTGAAACGTCATTTCTCACGCGGGACAATGAAAGCACGAAAAATATATTTTTTTCAAATAGTAATTCGATTCCGTAATTAGTGTGAAAAATTCTAACTCATTGCCTTAATCATCGATTTTCCAAGCAGCACTAATACAACGATAATTACCAATGGTGGATATGTAGTATGGTAATCTGTCGGCTGAGGTGATTAACGAGGAACGGGATACATCCGTCGATATTCAACGGAATAATGGCTCCTCGTCAAGAAACTCGGTGTAACCAACGACAAAGGGAATTTCAGAGCTGATACATCGGTAGGGAATGGATATCGTCTATTGTTTGATTGGTTCTTGTCAAACTTTTAGTTGAAGGTGTTGCACTCGCGTTATAAATCCCTCAACGCTCGGGAATAATATGTTGGCTCTGGTTAGTTACGAACTATCAGTGCTTCTTGTTTACGAACTTCGCGTTACTCGGGTCTTAATCAGATTTTTTTTTCAATGACTGTACTATGTGTATGTGAATATTTTTTTAAAAAATGGTAAGTCAAAATTGTTCTGATGAAGACCGGTTGTATGGGTACATAAAATTGAGGATTGAAAATATTCTAATTCAATCGTAATCCTAATGTGAAGAGGGAATCGTCGATCTCGAAATATCTCGAATACCTCGAATGACCGTGAGGGTAAGACGGAACCGACCTGCCACCTCGACGTCGCGGCAAAATTTTGAATATTTAAAAAATGTTAAAATTTAGAAAAGTGTAAAAAATATTAAAAATCGAGAAAATTTCAAAATCATCGCGAAAATCCAGGGAGATTTCAAATTATTGAATAAATTTTGCCTGCGTTGCCGGGGCGGGAAAATTTTTAAAATTTAAAAAATGCCAAAATTAAAAAAATGTCAGAAATGCAAAAGATCGGGAAAATTTCAAACTCATCGCAAAAATCCAGGGAGATTCTAAATTATTGAACAAATTTTGCTTGAGATGCGGGGGCGGGAAAATTTTGAAAATTCAAAAAATGCCAAAATTTTAAAAATGTCAAAAATGCAAAAGATCGGAAAAATTTCAAAATCATCGCAAAAATCCAGAGAGATTTCAAATTAATGAACAAATTTTGCCTGAGATGCGGGAGGCGGGAAAATTTTGAAAATTCAAAAAATGCCAAAAAGAAAGAGTGCAACAAATTTTTTTTTTATCGATGAATTTCTCCAGCCCTTTAGTCTCAACTTCCCAAGTTCAAAATCTCCAATTAAAAATTATGAAACTCAGAATAATGTTCAGCTTTTCGTCCGTTATGTACAGAGATGTTCGCCAGTTTGTGAGAGGGACGTCAACATCTGCTCTCATGTATTCATAACCAACTTTTTGGTACTCGTGGTGGATAACCCGTGTTGCATTTGCTAATTACGCATTTACGAGCCTCGATACTCAATTATGTATTCATCATCTACTTGAAACACTGGTCACATCATGATTAATTGAGTTGCTCAATGCACCGGGTGGAACTTTGATGGAGGAATTACCGGAAACTTTTTGGCCAAAGCCAGAATTCGAGACTTGTAAAATGGATTTGGGGGTTTGAAAATGTATTGAGGTTTTCCCACAGTTTGAAATAGCAATAGCAATTCGAGGATCGGTGAGAGCGTCAATTTCTTGTGCAGTGAGTGATAATTGGCATTGGAGTTTGAGAGTAACGGGTTTTCACAGTTCCCATAGAAATTTCCCAAGTGGTAATTAATCACAAGTGCGAGAGACACGATAAGGGCGTACTCCAGGGCTGGAGAAATTGTTTGGTACAAAGGAGCACACAAATGCGGAATGTTGCAGATCTATCCTCATCTTTTTTTCTTTCTCCATTTATCTCTAACGAAAAAGCAACTTTCATCATTGATGGGGGTGATGGAGGAGCCAGCGAATTTATCGACAGTTTCATTCATTATTTTGATTCTCCAACGGATTGAGAGCACTTCTGGGGGTACTTCTGAGTGCCATTTACCGAGGGAAATAAATCTCTTTGTTCTGTTGCACTTGAGGTTAATGAAATAGTGAGGGGCATGTTGGATTCGCCAGGAATTTATCAACGAGCTCCTTCAGATATATTCGGAGATTTTAGGTGAATTATTCACCAGAAATTTCCGAAAATTTTTCAAAATTCACGTCAAAGTCCCAAAAAAATCTACCGCCAAAAAATCATTCCCCCGAATACTTATAAATTTCGCGGAAAAGTTAAAACTCCTCGGACTCACGAAACTCCACAATAAAATATAATTATAATAATTTTTTGTATGGATCTTAGAGGAAAGTGGTATAAAGTCGAATTAAAGTTTATCGAAAAATTGAGAAGATAAAATTTCAATAGATCATAAATAACTCACCGTTTCTGGAACTCCAGTTCGACAAAATATTCAGTGTCGGTGAAAAATAAACGCACGTTGTTGTTGCGAAAAAAAAAGGCACGTCGCGATAAAAAGGAACTGAGTGAGAAATATGGTTGGAGCGGGTAAAACTTTTTGTCGGATGGTATCGTTCATCTTCTTAACCCCCTTTTGTTGTCCACCCCCACTGGTATTTCGTACTTCTGACATCTCCAAGTCGCCAACGTGAGAGCACCCACACACACACACGAGTATTTGAATAAACTTGAGAACAGGGGGTTGAAGTTTACCCCCCGTCGTCCCCGTCTTCCTCGTCGCTGCCATCTAGAACAAAAGGACATTTTGAATAAAACATGCGGTGGATTGAAACTGTTACTATTAAAAACTCCATTATTGTTACTCCGAATTATGGGTTTTGACGAAAACAGCGAGTGGAATAATTCCAATGCAGGAGATTATTCGATTTTCAGAAAAAATTGCATTAGAATTCTCACGCGCAATATATTTGAAATTGAATCGCCCTGGAATGTTTTTATTTACTCTGAAAATTCGGGCGAATCTAGACTTCACTCATGGATTCCCCGGAATTTTCACCATTTTTTATGAGTACCCGCGGTATTATTTATTTATTTTATCACTTTTTTCAATTTCGGAAAAATATTTCTGGTCTGACCCATTGATAAATTTTTCCACTGAATCCTCACGGGATATTTTCCCTATTATTCGATATTAAATTGATGTCAAAAAATTTCAGAGCGACGAGCCCCTCCCCCACCACCCACCGCCCACTCGAAAATTTCAAAATTTCCTAAAAATCTCAAAAACACAATAACAATATATAATCATAATATTTCTGTGGAATGCCAGATATATCACCTCCCTTCCCATTTCAACGAGCGCCCACCCCTCCCCTCCCCCCGCCACCTATTTTCTCACCCCCATCTGGTCCGCTAGTGCCCCTTGGACGCATCCCTCCGGAAAAGAGCAGTACAGGGGATGCGAGAGGATAGTAAACCCCCGGTGATGTGAGTCGTTGGAGTTGTCTGGTGGCGCGGTATACGGACAAAATCGTAATCAGAGCTTGCGCCGGAACGTCAGATCCAACCAGTAGTCGCCCGGTCGTTGTCACGGGCGTAGCTGGATGCTGGATGATTCACGTGGGTCTGGGTGGACGCCACCTCGTTGCACACGAACGTTATCAACGTACAGGCAACGAACGTGGACGTGTGATTTACTTTTTTTATTCACCCCTCAAAAATTACTCCACATCAACCGCTGACAGGGGATAGGGGGGGT
>NW_011887798.1:413593-535594 GCF_000806365.1 Fopius arisanus | reverse complement strand
GGGGATGGGGACTGGGGGGGGGTTGGTCTGAGAGGTGTTGAATTGTTTGAGCAGTCATTTAGTTGTTACGATTATTTCCATCGGGGGATGAGGGGGTGGAGGTAAATACCAAATACTGATATCGAGGGGGTGAATAGACAAGAGGGGGTTGGTGACGAGAGCCGACGAACTCATCCCCCTGTTATGACGTGGATTCGTTATCAGGATTAAAGGATTTTTGAGTTTTTCTATTTTTTTTTTCTTTTTTTTTTTTAGTGAGCTGCCCTTTTTTAGGGCTTTTTTTTTCAGCTGATTGGCTTGTGATCCCGTGAATGAGCGTGATGGTGGGTGATTTGTGATTGTGTACTGTGGAATTTTGAGTATTACGAGGAGTTAGGATGATACTGCCAACGTGTACCGGTGGATGCTGCCGCTCATGTGCTAGGTGAGCTGTTTTTTTTTTTGGTTCATTTGAAAAAAGAAGAACGAGATTTTACGTGAATTTTCATCGAATATCGCGAAATGTTATCGCATTGTTTATAAAAGCCGCGGGGATCGGGCTATTTTAACTCGGATGGGGTAATTATTTATGGAAAACCCTCCCAGGGACTCAATTAAACATGACAAAGGAGATAAATCGGGATGGGATGGGAGATTGTTGTTATCAGATACTAGTGAAGGAGTTGATGATAAAAATTGATGCTCTCTGAATCTTCTGGGGTAGGAGGGATTTTTTCAGTCGATCTGGAGGTTTGGGAATTATTTTTGAGAGGATTGGAGTGGTTTTTATATCGAGAAGTGAAAATGAAAAAAAAAATACTTGTGCAAAAATCGCGGGGGCATGAATTTTACGCCTGCCGGAGGCCATTTAATCCACACATTTTCATACTTTGTTTCCCTTTTTCTCTCTCTCTCTCTCTCTCGGTCGTGTCTTTTTTATCGCATTGTCAACGTGGGGTCGATAATGATACGCAGGGGAGAGGAAAAATGAGACAGAAAAAGATGGCAGAGAATTCCCTGGCTCACGTGTTTCGTCAGGTTGTGACTAGGGATAATAAAATGAGAGCTTTTTGGGGCTCGTCTTACTCTTGAGGATTTTAAGGGGATGATACTGGGGATGATACTTTGGGGATGATGCAAATGTACATGTGAGATTTAATTGGCGGTGGAGGGGCGGTGGCAGATGGCGTTTGCGAGGCCGTGAGGTCCGTTATCTCAGGACCACGTGGCATCAATCGCGTTATTTTTTTTTTCTCAAAATTTATACAAGAAAAACAATTGAAACTGAAACTCTAAACACCACCGATTTTCCCGGAATTTTCCAGCATTTATCCCAAAATGTCCCCTCCTCCCCCTCCCTCCCTCAGAAAAAAAAACTAATTACCCGAATTTTCAGACGAAAAATAATCCGTGATCACTTCATGCATAAATCTATTGACTCATCCATTGGGAAAATATGGATTGAATATTTTCGGACTAGAAAAAATATTTTTTCTATTCATCCCTCCATCACTGGCAGAATAACATGGGACAATATTTCTCACTTATTTCTGTAATTTTCGTATTCCGTGTGTGCGGGAGAAATTTTCGCCGAGTGGTCCACGAAAATACCGTGAGATTGCTTGATACGATAAATATTGGATAGATGTATGCTCTCTATGTATATTGTGAATACACAGTGCATCGTGAAAGTGGCGATAGCCAAATGGACGAACTGGACACTGGGATTCCCGTGAAAATTGCATTGCCGTGATAGAGAGGCAGAATTTTGGTAGAAAGGGTTGGACGATGCGTTTGTCGCATGGTTGCAGTAGTGAAACGTTTCATGGTGTCATCCCCTTTTCAACCCCCTCCATCCCTTAACCCCCTATTCAACCTCTGCTCCACCCTCCCCCCTCTGTACCATCGGCTGTCCCCATCCACCCACCGGGTGGTCGACAATTTTCCGGAACTGACGATTTTACCAAAATGAAAAATTCGTCAAAGGATTCCCCGGGGTTTTCCGCAGGTTTTCATTTCAATTCTGTCGCTGAATTTCCAGTGGGAATTTATACAATTCATCTGAATTAATATCCAATTTTGATAATTGCGTGACAATTTACGTAATCAAGAGGGGAATCGTTTATTTCTCCGCTTTTCAAATTTTCCTGACGCGTGAGGTCGATGGGGAAGAGGAAATTTCGGCATTTTCCGCGGTTTTTAATTTTTTTTTTTATTCTAGGGGAACTTTCAAGTGGAAATTGATTTAATTAATATCTACTTGAGGGTTTGTTGTATTATGTGATAATTTCTAGAATTTCGATTTTTGTTAATTTAGATGTTAAAAAAAATGAATTAATTAGATTGAAATAGAAAATGAAATAAAAATGAATTGAAAAATTTAGTATAAACAAATTATTTCTTTAATTACTTGGGGGTTTGTTATATTATGTGATAATTTCTAGAATTTCGATTTTTGTTAATTTAAATGTTAAAAAAAATGAATTAATTAGATTGAAATAGAAAATGAAATAAAAATAAATTGAAAAATTTAGTACAAACGAATTATTTAATTAATTCTTAATGAATCTTTATCAATTTCCAAGTATTCTGGGAAATTCTAGGAAAACTGTCACATGCCACATTTTCCCCCCATTTTCACGGAATTGATAGCCTTTTTTTCTGACCCACTGAGGGAATTAGTTATCATTATCTCGAGTTGACCAGCGACAAAACGAGTAAAACGTCGATTAACATAATGATGAGGGATTGAGACACATATTGGAGCTTTGGGAAATTTAAGGTAAATATGAAGTTATTGGATGTAATTTGTTCGCGAATAAATATCCCAAAAAGGGGAGGGGAAAAAATTAAATTATGAGAGAACTGGAGATTGAGAGAATTTTCCAGGAGTCTGCACACGACCCAATTTTTTCCATCATTAATATAATTTGTCCTCTGAACAATAAAAGAGCGAAACGATTCGAGAGGTACATGAAAATATTAATTGGTATTTATTATTGAAATCGCGGTCTCACGTAATGATTAAATGATCTGAGAATTCGTTGTAAAATCTAATGTAATCCCACGAAATCCCATGGAATCATCTGGAATTATTGAAATCATGAAATCCTTCCAAATGCAATTACCGATTTCAATGATTTAATTAACGCACTGAAATCGCTTTATAAAATCCCATAAAATTATTTGAAATCGTTTAAATCATGAGATTTCATCGATTTCACGTGATTGTAAATGAAATTATGGGAAATCATTTAAAATCGGATGGAATCATGAAATCCTTTCAAATGCAATTACCGATTTCAATGATTTAATTAACGCCCTTAAATCGCTTTATAAAATCTCATAAAATTACTTGAAATCGTTTAAATCATGAGATTTCATCGATTTCACGAGATTGTAAATGAAATCATGGGAAATCATTTGAAATCGAATGAAATCATGAAATCCTCCCAAATGTAATCAATGATTCCAATAATTTCATTATCTCACAGAAATCGAATTCCCAGTGCAATTATCGCTTTTGCAAACTCGATATTTTCTTAAATTAACGTGCAATGTTTATAATGCGAATTTTAAAATAATGCGAAATATTCCGATACTATGGCAATATTTTCGTCAGATGTGAATAGAGATGAATGTTATTGAGGTAAAGAAATTGTGAAACGTGACGATCACCGAGTGTTTCGGATTCCACAAGTATCCAACAATTCTGGGGGAAAATTGTGGGTTCGGGGGAAAATGCGAGAGAGGATTTGTGCTTTTCCGTTGTACTTTTCTCGGGGGTGTATCGGGGGTGTTTTGTGGGTTGGCGAAATGCACTGGCGTCTATACCTTTTTTTTCCCCCCTTTTTTTTATCTTCACGTCAATATTTGCCGATTTATTCGACCGGTGTACTGACTCGGGGGAGAGGTTTGCCGATGTCTTGTACTTTTCCGAGATTCTTTTCGGGGGATTATCTACGGGTGAGGGGTAATTGCCGGTGTTTTCGAAGGAAAAGAGGAGGAGGAATTGATTTTCCAGAGGAAATTTTCACCGGCGGCGCAATAAAACAATTGTTCACAGAAAATTAATGGGAATCACGAAAATTCCAAACGTCCAATAAGAAATCCCGGATTTCATTCGAAAAATTAATTAAACCATATTATTTATTTTAAATTTAAAATATTTTCGTAGGAGTTGATATTGTTAAAAATCGGTATTAATGCTCTTTTCAAAAAATGAAAAAAAAATGAATGGTCTCTTCGGCGCAATAAAACTGGAAAATTCAGGTTTAATTTTCACTTTCGAAAACCCACGGACTTTCACTCTCGTCATGCCATCCCCATTGTCCCCTATCTTCCCTCGACATTTCCCAAAAACTTCGGTTAAACGCCCTTCTAATGGATAAGAATCTCAAGTGAAACGTGCGATAAAACGAAAATTCAGCGATGGGGGGAGGGGTGGGTGGGCTGGAAAAAGGGGGTGGGGGTGGTGCCTGTGGCATTTTAGTTTTCACGGGGTAATGAAAATCCTGTTCTCTCCGCTCTGTTCCCGGGGTTTTCCCTCTCGCTCGAATACACGTGTACGGTTCAGGGGGTGGTTGGGGAGGAGGTGGGGGTGGTGGGGGCGCACAATAGAGAAGATCTATATCAAGAAAATCCGCAAATGCATGAATTCCCGGGCTTTCATTCTATTCTTTCTCTCCATTTTTTTTTCTCTCCGTTCCAACTTTAAAAATTTCCAATTATTTCAATTATTTTGTAAATTTCCGGTCAATAAATTCTCGAGTGAGTGAAATATCTGGGAATTTTTTATTCCACATATGTATTTTAATTTCCAATTTTTACCAAAAAAATTGGAAATTTTACTGGACTCGTTGGATTTTTTTTGCTGTAATAAAAAAAGAGTAGTCTCCTCGGTAATAAAAAAAAAAAAAATCAACGTAAAAATCCCGTCAGAGGCAATAGCCAAACTCTGCAATTACCAAACGTGAGGGTGAATTTTACAATAAATATTTCTCCACGCGGGCAAGCAAAGGCCGAATTGTTATCGATATTAAAAAAAAAAATTAGAGGCATAAAAAACGGGGTAAAAATGGATTTTATGGGGTAAATATAGAGCCACCCTGATAATTTTATTTGTTTCGTCATTTCGTTATGAACGCAGAAAGAATCGTAGATGAAATATTTTTTTATGATTTGTTATTTTTTTGTTCGTTCCACCAGTGGCCATTTTTGTTCATAAATTTTTTATGACCTTTCGTTATCATTTTTTGTTCTCTCTCTGTCCAGTTGAAACGTGGAAATGAATAAAAATACGTTTTGGCATTTTGGAGAGTTGTCTCTACTGTTCTGTCATTGCTTTTAACTTTATTCCTCTCTCCTTGTGATTCTATTTTTATCTTATACTATTGCAATCACGAACCAATGCCATGAGGGGGTGCAGAGGGTTCCTGAGAACGTGCCTGAAATTTTATATTCGAGATCTCGAGAGGACACTTCTTTACTACTGGAAACTACGTACTGTCACTGTTTCAAATACAACTGAATTTTCTATGATTATTAACCATTTTTCCAATAATATTTTTCGTGAATTGAACAGAAGCTTTCCTTGGAATAAATAAATTTCCGTATACATCTTCTCGCGAAAGTTAAGGATGAGAAATTCCCCCAAATATCCGGAGAGTTACGAATTGTGGTATTTTTTTACCGCAATGTATCCACCACAAAAAAAATGGTAATAAATGTTTTGCTCGTTACGGTAATACCGAGAAAATGGCAGATGTTTTTCCCTCCCTGGCACGTCTCATTTTTCCCTCTTTCTGAGTCGAGAATACGAGGGAAATTTCATTCTGTACGGATTCTTAATTATTCTGTTTTTATGGTAGGCCGTGATGAAGATTCGGATATTTATTTTATTTATTCTCTCCACGAGATCTCATAATTTTTTGAATTTTTCATCGGAAAATGGGATTTTTTGAATTTTAATCCACTCTGACAGTCAATCGTTCGTCAATTCAGTTTTTTGTCGAATCAATCGATTTATCTCGAGATCCATTGATTTCAGGAGAAAATACAAAGAATTATTTATTGTCGGAAATTTAATCAGCTACAAAAAAGTCCCTCAATGTTTTCCTCGCAACTCGATGGTTCTCGAGATAAATCGATAATTAAATGGAGCTAATTACAAAAATTGAATGGATTTCGTTAATTTTTTTATAATTGAAGTAAATTTTTTTGCTGCTGAATAAAAAACAAAATTTCGTCGATTGTCCGAGGGATTAACTAATTTTCAAATAAACACTCCTGAAATCTATTCAATTTCCTAATTCTACCGGTTTTAAAATTAAATTGCGAGCGAAAGTTTTTCGATTTCTCCCCGAAAAAAAACTTGATACGTGAATTATTCAAGACCGCATCGATTCCACCCCCGAATTTATCCAATAAAATGCAAATTATTCACCGAAAAAAGTTGAATACGCCCGTACAACAATTAATTTTCCATTATTTATCCTCCAACTAACTTCTCAATCTTCTTCTCGAGGGAAGTCGACCTCCCGTTGACAAAAGGGAAGGGCAACGAATCCACTTTTTGCTCAAAAAAAGAAAAAAAAAAAAACGTGAGAGAAACGAGAGAATCATCGGACGGGATTTAAATGGATATGTATTCGGGGTCTCGTCTTGGGTTTGAATTACAATGAGGTCTCGAGATGGAAAAAAAAAACTCGTTGGAAGGGACGGACTTGAAGTTGATGAAAACCCCTTCCCCTGATTGGACACTCCCCCAGATATGAAAATGCCAGTCAGAAGGATTTTCCCCCATTCACATCAAATTACATTGACAAAAGCATCATCCCCGCGGATTAATATTTCGCACCGAAAAATAATAATTAAATTCAAACGATTGTAAATGAAATATTTCATCAAAGAATTCGTCACGATTTTTTTCCAATGCGTAATTCTCTTGTGAATTTTAAATTCAAATGGTCTAGTTACGTATTCAGAATTCCGCGAAATCATGGTGAATTTTTTAATAGAAAATGAACGTACGCGCTCTCGTCTTTCGTTATGCTGAATTCATGGGAATGTTTATCATAGCTATTTGGAAATGTTTCTCTTTTGCTCGTTGGGAATGCGCACGGGATAAAATAATTGTATGGTACGAGGAATTTCTGGAAAAGTACAGGGGTATTTAGAGATGCTGGAAAAATAATTACGACGATTACGTTATATTATTCCTGTCGCGTTCATCGCGTTTATCTAATTCCCTCCATCCAACCGAGTCTATAAGAAAGGCTAATAATAATAAATTTTTTTTACCCATTGAAAACGAAATTAATTAATCATCTGTTTCTCCATTTTTCAAATTTTCCGCTCGATAAAAACGAATTAGGGGAGTGAACGCGGAAATTTCTTTTTATAATTGATGAATTGATATTTAAAACATGAAATAAAACAATGAAATAATCATCAACTGCAATTGCATTAAATTGGGATATAATGGATGACCTCAGATCATAAATTATTCACGAGTTATTTTCCGGCAATAACTAGAAAAACATTAAAAGACGTTTTCCCCCATGAAAAATCATCTCAACCCGTAAAAAAACTTATGGAATCATAAAAATATAGAATTTACATCTTGCGGGGGCCCCATTTATTCCAAGTCGTATGAGCAACCGAGAGAACAATAAACCAGAGGCATTTTCGCATTATAAAATTCTTCATTTTATCGTTTTAAACTTTAATACGCGACGATATCAACTCGTTGCTAGTGATATAACAAGTCCCTGAATGTTCAGTTGGTGGGTGCAAAATTTCGAGGCTACGAGAGAGGGTAAACGTCGATTTCAAGGGTTTGGAAGGCACTCGTGACTCGATGACTCTTCCACCGATATCTATCTTCCATCCCTACAACACGCCATCACTCCACAATGTTTATCCATTATTTTTTTT
Source organism: Fopius arisanus (assembly GCF_000806365.1). NCBI lineage: Eukaryota > Metazoa > Arthropoda > Insecta > Hymenoptera > Braconidae > Fopius > Fopius arisanus. Next base: position 527,677 of record NW_011887798.1, on the reverse strand, counting down.
TGTTAAAGGGCACTCTATTTTTCCCAGGGCGTAAAACGTCAAAATTACCATGAAAATAACGTAAAAAAAAGTAAAAATTGCTCGAGAGAGTCATGAAATTTAATGGACCAGTAATTTTCTGGGGAATGACGCAAAATCGGTTTTAATGGCTATTCATACGCAATTATTGATGTATCATTTTCCAGAAATGAATGAAATTTGGGAGAATCGCGATTTGTGAATTTTTTCTTGGTGATATTTTAGTGGATATCAATCCCCGAGTGAAAAATATATATTTCTCGTGAGTGTATGGATTACGCCGTCTGGCAGCTTCCGACAGGGTCTTTTTCCCCCCTCGGTATTATCGTTGGAAGGGCTCTGGGTCGATCGATAACGTCCGATTTTCGGCTTCGGACCCTTTTCCCAACCCCCAAATGGTGTATGCACACACAAAGCCATCGGAGAACATCTCCAATGCCTTGAAACCCCACCACCACGTGTCGACCCCATACACCACTCACAAAACCATCGAGGGGTGCGTTTGTGACGTCATACCGACGTAGGTAAAAGCGCCTGCGTAAATCCTCTGTCTTCGGTGCCTTTCTCTCTGCAAACACGCGTTGATCGTTATCCCAGGGGCCCCTCTATTCCCTCTATTCCCTCTATTCCCCCTATTCCCTCTATCCCCTCTAGCCCCTTCATCTATTTTTTTTATACCTTTTTCACCATTAAATGTCCCAGTGTTCGGATGAGGTAATTGAATCCCCGTCTGCGGAGACGCTAATTTAGTTTTATTCTGTTCTATTTTTTTATTCATTTTTTTTCCCAATTTCTAGGGGGTGGTGGGGGGGTGGATATTGGCATTGAGGGATTTCTCTGGTCATCCATTTAATTCGTCACCGGCTTTAGGATCCCAGGAAATAGATTGAGAGATATTACCCGACGGTTTTGGTTGAATGGGTGAACTTGAGGTGAAAAATTCCTTATCACGGGATTCTCTGGATGACACTCCGAGGGTGGTACCGTGGATCATAATAAACCCGGTGAGTCACGATCAAGGGATTCTATGGTTTTTATCAACTGTTTTGGGGTATGTGAGTCATGTTAGCCCTTTGTCCCGGGGATGAATTTCGGAATTTAGGGGATGATGTGAATTTAAATTTCTCGGTAATTATCGATTTGTCTTGGGAAGTATCGATTTCAGGGGGAAGTGGTAAGAAACTTTTTTGGGGGTGAGGAAATTTCCGAAAGAAAGGATCTTTTGATATTTTTTTCTCAGATCAATAATTTTCGAGATTTAGCCAAATGAAGAAAGCGCGGAGTTTTTCATTTCTCAAGGAATCTAATTTCTGTTTTTATTGATTAACCGTTTATCTCGAAAAATATCGATTTAAGAGGAAAATGGTGAAGAACTTTTTTCGAGCTGTTTGAATTTCCAAGAAAAAAGCTCTTCTGAAGTTTTTCCCTAAAGTCAATAGTTTCTTCAGATCAAATCGATTTAGTATTTCACGAGGAAAAAATCAATGAATACCCATAGTAAAAGGAAATTTTTTTTGTATATTCCCCGAAAAGGTTTTGTTTGCGATATAAATTGAATGATTCCATGCATTCGAATCTAGTTTTTCCAAAAATATATATTTTCACATGATTCATCCCCGGAGAAAGAAGAGAAAACAAACATTTTCATCCCACCGTTCACTTTGAACCCCTCGGCATAACTAGACCAACATATCCTTTGTCCGTTTATTTTGCCAATGGCTCAAGTAAGCATTGAGTGAAGGAATCGACGATATCTTTCATGATCAAAGAACTAACGCACGTAAGGGATGAATCGAGATGAGAATTTATACATGAAAATCGCTTTTCCGCGGTGCGATATGCCTTGTTGCTTCGAAATTTTGGTAATTAGTACCGGCTGAGATCGTTAAATCCGTTCTACACACCCTCATCCGCGATTTTACCTCGTACCTCACACCCTCATGGTTATCCCTCATTGCCATCCCCATTTTGCTACCCCTCCTCTTTGAAAACTCAACGGTAGCTTTTCGGATCACCCTAAAATTCACTCGTTAGTAGACTGTTGGCTCAAGTACCTACACCTACATCTGCCAAGCTGCCGGATAATTCTAAACCCCCATCAAAGCCATTGGATTTTGGATTTAACAAGTGGAATAAATGTGGAAATCTACACGCGCATCCTTCCATCTTTAGGAAATTACCCATTAAATGTTTCAATTATCAAAATAAATTCAGAATTTAAAAATTAATTCTATTAATTATACTCTATCAAAAAATGATTATCTACCTCTGATTGTTTTAGTTGTTCTCAATAGTTTTATTCATTATTTAAACAATTAAATAATTGAATAATTAGATGAGATTGGATTTTGTCAACTGTTTCAGTCGTTCGCGTGTAGAAATTCCCATTTTATGTGTTTTATATACCAGAAATAATTGATATTTTTTTAATGTCTTTTTCGGTGAAGGGAATTATCGATGTCGACTATTATTTTTCTGATGGAATACGCGTAATTTTGTTGTTTTTATTTGAAAAATCGAATGGAGTTTTTAGTCAATTTGAATATTTAATTGAACGGAGGGAATAAAAATAGAGCGAAATGATTGCGTTCATCGAAAAAGCTGGGAGAGGAGTGCAGTATCACATTCGGTACGTGATAAAGGAAACGGAGAAGTATGCGTTGCCGTTAAATTTGCATGTCGTATGCATTATGCAAAGCAATACACACAGACGCTTGAGATATACATCGGGGAATGTACTCGCAAGACTAGCCGATTGACTCTTTTTTATTTTTTTTTGTAATAACAAATTCTACTGAAGGGACAGCTTTCAGGGGATCGACCAGTTGGAGAAAATATCGCATCGTTTTCGCGGGGTTGATGTGAAGCTATCAAAGAGCAAGAGGAATTTCATGCGAAATTATATTACGGAAAAGACGAGATGTTTTGCTCTGGGAGTTGCTGAGAGATGAGAGACTTTTCATCTCATTAAATTCAAATTATACGACTTTAACGTCAAGATTTTATTTGTACTGTTAGTGAGGTCTAGTGATCGCTCTGAATTTCATTCGATGATAAAATTACCCCTCAAAATACTCCGAAAAATATTATAATGCAAATAGAGAACTCCGCGAGAATATTAGCCCGGAACATATTACGAGTCGAGATATTACGGTATTCAGGGTAATTGACCATTATATACCAAATATGAGAATTTGTTGTTTTTTTTTTCTTGATCTCGCAATGATTCGAATTAATGTATAAATTTTGTTGAAATATTTATAATATTTGATATAATATTTAATCTATTGACAATTAAATTGAGTCGGTAATTATAATTTAAAATGGAATGAAATTCATGTGTGAAAAATCAGATGATTAGTTAATGTTTATAATAAAAAAATAAATGAATTGACGCTTGTCCGTTATTTATTGGGTGTTCTCTCTAGAAATGCCTCTGGTAAGTGGTAAAATCGCGTGACGGGTCAGACAAATAAACGGTAATACTTCAGACAGTCAGAAAGACCCCGGAAAAGCCCAAGCCCCAACTAAACGAACTAATCCCTCTCTAGAAATAGACAAGTCCCGGGGAAAATAATTTTCACTGTTAAAAATAGAGTGGTGAGAGCATTTTAGTTCAATTTCATCTGTCAATTTGCTTTGACAACTGACTCTCGTGAAAGTTATCCACTGGGTTAAGGGGAAAGGTTGTCTATCGCTGTTAGTCAACACTTCAAACGTCAAACACCTTTTCACTCAACCCTGTGGCTTTGATAATCTCTTCGTACCTCATGCTCTTGATATTTTTCTTATTCTCGAGAGGCGGTGTCGTGCACATGGGAATGAGTATATATTTATTTTTCATTTTCCCTCTCACTTTCTATTTTTAGATTAAGATACCCATTTTCTAGGGCATATTTTTAAGCGTAAATTCGCGTAATTCGAATTATTTCAGACGGTTTTAAAATTGAGAGAATTGTTTTTGATATTTCAAATCTAGGGGCTAGTCATTTACGAAATCATGGACCGTTTCGATTCAGTAATTTCAGAAATCGCAAAGGAATCAATTGTAATTCCATGCAATCATCTGATGAAATTCATGGAATGAAATTATATAGAATCTTTCAAATGAATCATTCAGATGATTTAATTATCTCTCTGAATCTCTGATTCAAATGAATAAAATGAGAATGCCTGAATTCCTGTAGATTCCACCGACTTTTCCCTTCGAATTACTCTAAAGCTCTTGTATCGTAAAATTTTTCATGATTGTAATGCTGCATTGAATGACACATTCAACAATGATTAGAGAAATTGCCATGAGTCAAGGCTGAACGAAGGAACTTCGTGCAATTTGAAGGATGGAAAAGTCAGTTGAAGTACAATTATAATTAGCAGCACTCGTGGAGTCAAGTGCTCGTGGTGGCATGCACCTGGTTTTATTGTAACTCGGGTACATACCTTGCGACCTTGCACGGGTCACCGAAGATTGTAGATCCATGTACATCCAGCGAAAATTACTGGAGAAATTAAATAACTCCAGCATCCAGACCTGCAATTGTCCACGCTCGGCTGCCAATTGAAGCTCGTGCCTGATTTTCCGTGTCTCATGTTCCTCCATTCGATTAATCAGAATTAAATGAAGTACAATTTCACTTAACTCGTGCTGTCAACGTGGAGCGCTCACATATCTGAAATTGAAAATAATTTCAGACACTCGTGAATTATGACTTGGCAGAGTGATAAATGAGAGCTTTATTGTTTAGACAATTGGACAAATGTAATTAATTATTTATTCAGTCTTGTGGATATTTTATCTCGTATCATCTTCTGATATTGGAGAGCCTCAGAGAGGGGAAGATGTGTCGTGCAAAAGGGGTCTGTGTCGATCTCGTGGGGATACGAGAATCACCTGGGGTATTTCTACGTGGAACAACTAGGGTTTGGGTTTAGTATCCACTTCCCTGAGGACAGACATCGATCCCTACGCATCACGACGATTATCAGGTTTACGATTGAGGAAAGGAACCCCGCGAATTAAGAATGTAATTCTTCTCGAGGGAGAGCAATGAACGCTAAATTGCCGGGATCAGAGGAATGAACGATGGGATTTCAACGAGTCAAGTTTCGTTTTGAAAGCCAGATAAACACCGATGAACCCAGAAAATATCGTTCGATTTTACTTTACCGATCTCGAGTTATCGCGCATCAAAAACTTGGTTTTATTTCGACCTTTCATGACGCAGCATTTGGTTATGAGGGAAATTATTATTTTTTAATTAAAAAAATATGGAAGAGTAATTGAGACGTGAGTAGCAAATTGCAGCCCTAATTGGGGTGCTAATAAGAATAGGTTAGAGGTCGAGAGAGAGAATTCGGTGAGAATGGGGAAAAGGAAGACATAATTGAATGTTGAATTTTTTTACCTCTTCAACTTCAACACACAACGCTGGTCTTTTAATTTTGTCACGACGGAAACTCGTCTGCACTAGGTATGTTAGCTCATGTCCGAGGAGACCTCTTTGAGACGTCTTTCTGACGTTTGCGTCCTCCTGGGAGGAATAGGTGCGTTTGTGTTTTCTTATCTCGTTATGGGCACGTTGAGACCACTCGGTTGGTTAAACTTAGAGAGAATTGTCTTAGAAAGGTTCCAAGAGTTATTCCAAACGAAAATCTCTTATGAAATATTCACTGAGAAAAAAATCTAGCGGAAAAAATCCCCCAAAAATCACAACGAAAATGAATTAATGATGTTTTAGGTTGGACAACTCACTAACGACTGGCATTTCGCAGACGACTGAATCAATTCGTCAACACAAATATTAAATCTATCTATCTGTCTCTTTCTTGTCGGATACTTTCGAATAATAAATCTCGAGTAATCCCCAGTTCAATGGTTGAACCACAGATAATACTGTAAATAAAACAAACGGGTCGACTGAGTTAGAAGTCGAGGAAAATGACTCACGAGAGCTAGACTACGTAGTTCGTTACGCACATGGAATGACGACAAAATAAACAAGTCATAACAGCTACTGTAATGACGAAAATAAATCGTTACAAAAACGTATTGTTTCCGGGTGATTATATAACTCGAAATTGAGATACAGCGAAGTGATTTTGATTTTTGGGAGAATTTCCGAAGGATTTTTTTTGGAGGATTTTGTCTAGGGAATTTTTTTTCGGGGGATTTCGCCCAGGATATTTTTCCCGGAAATTGAAAAATCAACTCGACTCAGAAAATCGATGGCAATTAAGTCGGAATATTAAGTTGACTTAAAAAATGGACTTAAATCAAGTTGTTGAAACATCTTGAGTTTAAAAATCGACTTGAATCAAGTGAAAACAAACCGTAATATCAACAGAACTTGAAAAACCGATTGAAGTCAAGTCGTGAAATGAATTTGACTTGAAAAATCGACTCAAATGAAGTCCTAAAATTAATGTGACTTAAAAAATCGATTCAAATCAAGTTGAAAGAGCAACTTGATTCCGGACGATTTTAATAAAGTGTCCTTCAAGTACACCCAACAAATAAAACTCAAAATGAGGTCTGAAAAAACTTGATAAGTATCCGAGAGGCTCACACGACACATTGAAAGTATCCAACAGCCACAGGGAGGAGTTATCGAATTATCGACCAACCGCTGAGAATTCCATTTGGTACTGAGTAACTAAGGACATCCCATCGTGTAACCCAGTCTTCAAACGAAATCCATAAAATTTATGACTCCTGCTCTCCGTTATTTTCAACAGAGAAAACGGCGGCTGAGTGGAAAATGAGGAAATAAATAAATTCGAGACAATCAAGAAGAGGTAGTTGGGGATAAAAACTTAGTCGTTCAATTCTCAGGGCTTGTTTATTTTTTTTTTCTACTCTCTCTCTCGTTCCCTCACTTATTTGTTTCTTCATGGGTTTTCTTTTTTTTTTTTTCACTCACTTCGGTGAAGATGCGTCTCTCTTTGCACCGTAAAACGTACTTCACCTGGCCGCAAATAAATCCATTTAATCCGCTTTGGAGAGAGAAAATTTCTCAGCGGGAAACAGCCTTATACATCGTCATTCCTTTTTTATATCCCTGTCTAGTTTCTAACAAGCAGATTTTACAGGGGAAAAATGGTATGTAAGAATTCAAATGGAAGTTGGAGATGAAACACGCGAGGAAGGGTGAAGATTTTTTCTTCATTCAATAGCAATTATAATTTTGGAACTGATTATCAAAATTAAATATTGAATTTCATAGAATTATAATTAATTTTTCGACAACTCTTTTTTGTCATTTTTATTATACATAGATCGGCAAATTAATTAAAGCAATTTAATTCATTAAATTATCCATTTGATTATGGAGTAAATCATATGGTAATTCATAATGACAAATTACCATTAATTAAATTATTGCTAAATCAATTGGATTTTTTCATTAGATAGAAATAGGAAATTCTCTGGACATTTTCTCCTTGAATAATATTTATTTATAATCTCAAAACTAAAAGAGACTTCATTATTTTTAATGCCATGTGCATAATTACCAAAACCAGAGAACTTCCAATTCCCACCTGATCCTGCGTACCCATTTCCCCACAATCAGCTCTTGAAACATTCAGCTCCAACTTCTCACATGAAAATTACCATTTCAACTATCTGTGGGTCCATCAAGACCTTCTGCACTCGGAAAATATTCTCCACAACCTAGTGAATTTTCTGAGCAAATACATTCCACGAGGTGAGCGTCGAAAAACCGTGAATTTGAAAAAAGAAAAAAAAAAGAGGGAAAAATCGAGTGGAGGTAATTTAATCATTAAAAAAAGAAAAATACCCTCTCGTTTTGTTAACGCCGAGGAGTTAATGCGAGTGAAAGGATGTCATTACTTCGGATGGGAAGTGTTGCGAGTGCTAAAGCAATAAAATGGGTAAAAGTCTCGAATAAAGAACTTCTCACATCAAGCATTTTCCATTTAAAATGTCGGTATATTAAGACTCCGCTGTGATTTTCATCTGAAATTTTCTCAATTTCTCGATGAGTGGATCCTCAACCCCTCACCCCTATCTACCGGAATATTACGCAATATGAAGTTGTTAAAGTCAAAATGAAATGACGTAATAATTCAAATTTCAACATTCGCGCTGATGTCGGATTTATCTCGGGTGGGACTGGCTTAAAAATTTAATCTCCCGGAAGGAGAATCCTGAGATCTTCTATTTTTTATACACAAGAAGTTTATCCAAGTGGAAAGATGTCGTTACGATGGACACGGAGTGTCTCGTGCGAGGGGCTATTCGCTGGTGAAATCGCGGTGTCAAGTCTCGATTAAATTATTTTAGAAATCCCATGAAATCATGTGAAATCATGTGAAATAATGTGAAATCATGTGAAATCTTTGAATGCCTGAAATCCTTTAAATCCCCTGAAATCACCTGAACTGGTGAAATCCTGAAATTCTTCCAATTGCAATCAATGATTTCAATAATTTCATAATCTCACTGAAATCACGTGAAATCGCGGTGTCACTCAATTTCGGAGTGAACACCACCTCGATCTCATGTCTGGAGTAATAGAATTTCATTTATAAAGTTGAAAGTTGGTGGGAAATACACATTGGTCGGATGAATGGGGTTCGAGGGTACTTTGAGCTGTCGTGTGTGCACCTCCTCAGTGGAGATCTCAAGTCGACAATAGAAAACTTCAAAAGCATCAGACCCCCAAGAAAACGAGAGAGACTCGACGCTCCAGGCGTTTCTAACCCTTTTCACCCCCTACTTTTTTTTTATGAGTTAAAAAGGGAGAAGAATGTACCTTCAATGCTCAGACTTCCGGTGCAGTTGTACTTGCCAGAAGTTTTGTGTACGTAATTCTGTACAGGAGACGCGTCAACCGTTCAATGACTTCTGGATGTCTTCCAAGTTGACTGCACTCGGCTATTCTGCAAATATAAATAATATATTTTTTAATATTTTCACTGGCTCCATTTGTTCTTATATCAATTGTAATTGTTAATTCTAATGCTAAAAAAAATGGAAATTGAAAATGAATATTTTCAATTTTCATCTCAGTTTTTCTAGTGGGAATTTCAAAAATAAATTCCTCACAATATTTTCGGTTTTTCGTGTATTCTTGTTTCATTACTTATAATTATAATTCACATCGACATAATTAATATATATTGGACATTATATTAATTATCGTTTAAATACATTCAATTCAATATAATTGAGTTATTTTGAGATAATTGGAAAAAGGTCCCCCTTTCTTTCGATTAAAATATATTGGACTTTTCGAAAAAAAAACTGCTGTTGGAATTAAAGAGAAACGAAGTTATGAAAATTTAAATCTGGTGATGAGAGGAGTCACCAGAGTTGGGAGAAGTGGGTGGAAAGGGGTGGAAAGGGGTGGAGAGGGGCGGAAGGGGTTGGTAGGGGTGGAAAGGGGTGGGTAGGGGATAGAGAAAAGTTGCTTACCCCTTTTCTTCTGTTCCCATGACTTGGCAACTGTCTTACCACTTGGCTCACTAACTACTGCCGACCCGGAATTTATTTATCTCATTTCTATATTTTTTTTTCTTATTCGTCTGCACTCCCCTTTTACGTTTTATGGCACAGAATCAAATTTTCTGGAGCTGTGGCTCATTCGTTTTGATTTTTTTTTCTGAATTCCGTAATGGCGGAGGATAAATCGGAGTTCTTTATTATCTGATAATTCCGTGAATATTCAAAAATGCAAATTTAGCGGATTCGATACATAAAATTGCGGTTAAATCGGAGAAAAATTGTTTCATTGGAAATTTACCGCCCCCAGTTTTTGCTGATATGGATTTATCAATATTTTTTGCCGATTTTTATGGATTATTTTCATTACCGGCTTTTAGCACTGCCGCAGTACTTAAATTAATTCACTTTTACGAGTTATTTTTCATCAATTTTTGTTCGTTCGGCTGTAAATGGCCAGTGGAAAATTCTACGCGCCACCTGTGCGTACATGCGGATGGAGAAAATGATGATTGGTGTGCGGTTGTAGTCGATATATATCGATATATTTCACGTATCATAGGAAAATCTGGTGAAATATCTCCGCGGAAAATTAAGAAAAATGGTGAAAATCTATTTTCAATGGGAAAACCAAATAATACCGATTTAGCAGTTACGTTGAACATCGATTTATCTCGCGAAATATTCATATTATAAAAAAACATGAAAAGATATTATTTATCGATAATTGAATTACCCACAAAAAAGTTCTTTGCTATTTCCCCTGGAAATCGTTAGATCCCGAGACAAATCGCTAATAACGAAAATATTTGTGTCCGATTTCTCTCGCTTTATTTTTTCGTCACCGATTTTATGCTTGGAGATTGGATTTTTAAATGGACGTGGAAAAATTGGTTGTAAATATGAGCCCTGAAAGTGGCAGTAGCCAAAAAAAAAGGGGTGAAATTTTACAGTTCAAAATACCTGGAGGGCAAAAAAAAAATCTAGTAAAAAAGTATTGGACACGTAAAATAAAATGTTGTCTACCCACATCTGAAATACCATTGGATTTAAGAGTTCTGCGAGTGTAACATACTGACTTTCCCCAGCAAATATCGCGTACATGTCGGACAGAAGTGTACAAAGTCCTGGGGATAAGTTCACGACAAAATGAAAGCAACAAAACTCGGCTTTCTTACCACCCCGAGGTTACCCCCGCTATTGTCCGAACTTTGCACTCAATGGCTTCGTGTACTTTATAATTAATTCCATAATGAAGAACGTGGATAGAAAAACTCCGAAATTACTCGACAGGATGAAAATATACCTCTTAATTCATAATTAAATTCGGGGTTTTATTTAATTCGTAAATGTTGAAAGGAAAGAGTTTCCAGTTGTTGGGTTATCACAAAGGTGTGAAGAGCAAAAAAAAAAACCTAAACAATGGATTCTTACTCTAAATATACGTCTTAATCCTCAGTACAAAGGGCCTCTGTGAGGGGGAAAAACAGAGGAGATGAAAAATTTCTCTTTTCCAAGTTCTACGGCCGCTAATTGTGGCCTCGGGGTCGTAATGAGTGACACTGGCACTTGACGATATGTTCACGCTTTTGCATGAGGTAATCAGAGTTGCAACAATGGAGGGGGAAATTATTTTTTACCGTGGATAAATTATTAATTAGGAGGTTTCGGTGAAAAATGGAGATTTTGAGCACTTCATCAGACGATTTCCCTGCATTCAACAATCCGATTTTAACGAGTCAGGGCTCATTCTTTAACCGGGAAAAATACCTTCAAAAAGAGACCTAGAAATTGAAATTTCCTTCTGCCGATCCCGAGATATTCATGATCAATCAATGAAAGTATGGGGTAAAGTGGTTAAAAATAGGTGAGTTCAGTTTTCCAGGAATATCTCCTAAACTAAGGGAGATAATAACATTTTCACCTCAACCGTTATTGTAAAGTTAATTGAAGGGTACAAGAAAGGTTATTACGAAAATTGCGGTATCTCCCTCGGTTTCGGAAATATTTCCGAAAAACTGAAGGAAGTGGTAAATGAAGTTAATTCTCTTTACAAATGGATTCAAACTTCAATAAATCGAAAAAAAAATGGTCTGAGGCGGAGTCGATTGAATTCACATGAATAATCGACTCCCAGGATAATTATTTGTCCCTCCGAGAATAATTTTTCACCCTCGAATGCACCCTTGCGTCATTCACCTCGACCTTGCCGATGTAAAGATCTTGGAGTTATTTAAAAAAAAAATCCCATACCCCAGTGACACACACAGTTGTTCACCTTTATAAAGACCCTCTCCCTTATTTTTCATTCTCCTGCACAACATCCACGATGTGTCAAGACACCAGGAGTGCGCCTGGCAGGAGATGACTGCAGAATACCTCCCCTTTAGAGTGTAAATACCACTGCCGCATAAACACGTGAAATTTTCATCCCCTGTATTTTCACTGATTTAGTCGAGACACTTGACGTTTTAAATATTTGCATATGTGCATTGAAATAATATTCAAATTTACCACTACGCGATGCATTTAAATTTCCCGCCAAGATATTTCAAAATATTTGATTATCAGTAACACTTATTATCAAATTAATTGTTCAATTTGATGGCTTGAGGAATTTTTTTATGAACGCAGATAAATTGAGGATTAAAAGAAATAATTTTCTCTCAGTGAGAGATTTTTTTGTAGATTTTCTTTTCAGAGTAGAAAAAAAATAGATGATAAAGAGTAGATTATCTCTCAGGATCCACATGACCCGCAAAACCATCACTCCTCATCAATCAAAGGGGAGAAATTTCTCTCATTAAAAATAATCGCATCGTCATCCGCGTCCAGAAAGTAAATTGCACGCCCCAACAAATTTATATCAATGTAACTTTATCTGAAGCTCACCGAGATAAAATAAAAGGGGAGGCTCTCGAGAATAAAATACCACCGACAAACTCAACAACTTCACATATCCACAGTAATGACGATTCCTCTCGTTAACATTTTCCCACACTGTTAAAATATCACAAGAGTATTTCCTTATTTTTCCCTAAAAAACGTTATCATCTCAGTCTTAACAATTGTTATTCAGGAAATAATCCAACAGTCTTCTCCGTTGAATATTTAAATTCTCCACTTCACTGTGGTATACGAATATAACCAGAATTTTCACAATCTCAAGTTTCGGAATACCTGATTCGCGGTAATTACCGCACACTGGATTTAATCTACCGCGAATTAACGGCTGCATCCTAGAGAACGGACTAAGGATTTTATTTAATTCAACGCCTCTGCATATTTATCATTTTTCACCTGCCCCTTCGTGATAAAACTACAAAATTTAAACGAAAACACAAAAACGTGGAAATATTTCGTTTCGTTTTTGTATTTTCATTAAATCAGCTATCACCACATGATTCGGTAAATATTGAAATTTATGGAATTGTCATCGAGTTTTGTATCCGAGAGTTGTTGATAACAATTTAATTGAAAAAATAAATAAAAATGAGTGGTAAAGGGGTAATTCACCAATTGGGAACAAAAATTTTTCTTAATCATCGATTTCTCCGGAAAACCATCGATTTTACAAGAAAATAGTTGAGGACTTTTTTCTAGACAATTGAATTTCCAAGGAAAAACGTCTTTTGACATTCTCTCTTAAAATCAGTATTTTTTGCAATAAATGGATATTGAAAATTTAAATCTCCTCTTAGTACTGATAAGAATAAAATTCTTCTGTCAATTAAATTAGCAAAAACAATTCTTCTTCACCGGTTGTTTAAACAATTGAAAAAACACAATTGAAGGGTAAGAGGGGATGGACGATGAGATTTTTAAATTAAAGTAAAGACCGAATCAGTATGAAATCATAACAATGAAAAAAGTAAAAACAATAGGTCTTGTTTCTCCATGTCGCAGAGACCCTTGAAAATAATTTAATTAAATTAAATTGTAAGGCCGTGCGAGGGTGGTGGTGGGGGGTAAAGTTGATTCAATTGTATTTCTTCTGTCCTATCACTGGGTCGATCGCTATTCACTCCCATCTGTCCCAGTTAATTTTTTTTTTAAACAAAAAGCTGTAAACAGCCCTAACAAAAAATTGTATTCAATTAAACAAAAGTTCCACTTTATTCCATTCAAGTAACTATTTCAGTTGGCTAACGAAAAAAAAAAAATAGGGATGGCCGAGTGGAGAGGGCGGGATGGGAAATTCATACTGTGTGGAAAATGGAGATGAAGTGAAACTGTATATACACGTGTTTTTCTACTCAACTGAGAAAAAGAGAGGATAAAAAATAAACAGACTATTGTTGGAGTTGAAGGGAAAATGTAAAAAAAAAAGATAGGGGATGACGGCGAAGGGGAGATGCAGATGGGATGACAGGGTGAGGGGGGGACTTGGGAGAAATAAAAGCATTGACTGCCGATGAGAGTGGAATAATACGCTTTCGGCCAGGGCGAGTTTGGAGTCATCGTCGATGGAAAAACCATAAATGTGAGGGAAATCTTGGAAATGGAGATGTTGCTTGGCTAAATCGAGTGGGATAAATCCTATTTTTTAATTTGTTTATTTATGTGTTTTATTTTAAGGTGCAGCGGATTAATTAATCGAAATTAATTGGTTTTTTTCCATTTGTGAATTTTTGGAAAATAGAAAATGGAAAATTCATGGATTCAATTCTATTGTAAAATTTGTTTCTCTTCTAGAAATTTATAATTTTGTAATAGAAAATGAAAGGATTAAATTTGTAATTGATTTATTTGGAAAATCTTTTGAATAGAGAGAAAGGCTTTGAGTCATTTGTCGACGGAAAATTGTGAAGGCGAGGGAAATCCTGGGACTTGTGGGTTAAGGATGGAAATGTTGGTGAGTTAAATCGAGTGAGGTAAATCCTCTTGTAAAATTTCTTCTTTCCGTTTTGTTTCGAGATAAACAGGGTGAGATTTACAAGATCACACGGGAGTGAAAGCTCCGGATGACTGGAGAATATATCTTGGAATAGTACCGAGTAAATGGATTCGAATCTTAAGTCCAGAATTCGATTCTTTGAGGTACATTAGACGAGAAAAACCGAGAAAATTTCACCGGAAACGCCCGAGTCATTCATTAATTACAATTTTTTTTCAATTAAACTCGAAAACTCGGGATTTTTAATTCCAATCGGAATGTATTCAATGGGAGAATTGATTTGACATATTTAATTATTTAATAATTTTATTATTGATAGGGAATTTCTCGAAAGAGGAGAAATTAATTAATTTAGCAATTTGCCATTCATTAAATCCACAATTCATTTTTTTTTTTCAACAAATCACGATAAAAACGGGGAAATGATGGATTATTCAATTATTCAATTGAACTATTGATTTGGGGAGATTAATTATTGTTTAAAGAATGTATCAGAGAATGATTGCGATTTTCACGGAAAATTCCCAGAATTCTTAAGATTTCTCGCAATAAGAAATTCATTACCTCGATGACGTCTTCAGTATTTTTGTTTCGAGAAAAAAAAGGAGATAGTCTTGAGATTTTTTTTCGCGTGTACATCCCCCCGTGAGTTTAACAATGTCTCCACCCAGTGCACGTCATGGAGAAACCCGAAAGAAATGTTTTCCGGTAGTTGGATGAAAGAGACGTTTTCCTTCCTCAAGGCTTTGATTCTACCCTTTTTTTTTTTACTTTACTTCAACGTGAGGATCATTCGACTTGACAGGCCAGTGAGTGCCACGAATAGTGAAACGTGTCACCTTTGGCAAGAGAGAGAAAAAAAACTAGTGAAGAAGCTGTGGATTTTTTTCCGACTAAAAAAAATTCACTGGGATTTTCTCCACTTTAAGCCGATGAAGTATCCCCTCAATTTAATCTCGTAAATATTTCGATAGCAATTATTATTGCGAGTAGATGTGAAAATTTCGAAGGAAAAATTTTGTGAAGATGAGAGGGACAAAATTTTTGTTCTCACCAGCAATTTAGTTAATGGGATTTCGAAGGATTCGCTTTGGGGGGCAGAATCACTTCCTCAACTGCTGGGACCCCCTCCCACCGATTGAGAGAAGCACGAGAGAAAGGGAGAGTGTTTTTCCAGAGGAAATCTGCTTTTCCTCTTAATCGAGGAAAAACTGAGGGAAATGAAATAAAAATAAAAAATGAAATAAAACATTACTCATCCACTAACTCGGCCACGTGGAAGGGAGAGATAAGTCCGTCGACGTGACCCCTCAGCCTTTCACAAATACATCACTCCGAGAAAAACCATTTAATTTCTTTTCTACCGATAAATTCTTTATCAATAATTAATCAGTAATTAATCCTGCCAATCCATATGTTTCTAGTTTAATTAAATAACTGAAGTTTTCAGATTTTTCATTCCTCCGGGTCGAGTGGAAATTCGAGTTTCCCATCATTTTGAAAATTCAAGAAAATTCGGATTATTGATAATTCGGGAAATTTTTATTCATTGCAATTTTTATAAGTTGAAAATGAAAATGATTTTGTCACTGATTATCTAATCTCCATTTTGGAATTGAAACTAATCGAAGTTTAAATTATTTTTTTCTCTCAATACGACTGGAGAATTTCGGAAAATTCCGGAAAATTCAGTTGCAAAATGAAGATAAATTCCAAGTCTTTTTCTGGGGAATTTTAAGGGTAATTTCTTAAAGTATAGGAAGAATCTGTTCATTAAAGTAAGTGAGTTTTCACTTGAATTCATTGAAAACTCACTTATTCCGAAAGACAAGATAATTAGAATGGAAAGTTTTCCGAATAAAGCGATTTCCCTGAAAGGTAAAGTCCCCACGAGCTTAAAAATTTTCCGACGTGTCAATAAAAATCTCCTGAATTCTCTCCACTGGAAAATAAAATTTCAATTTGAAATCAAAATCTTTCCCAAAATTTTCAAAGAATTCCCTACAATTTTCTAAAAAATTCCACAAAAAAGTCTGGATAGTCATAAATTCCGATAATTAATTACAGAACTACTTCAAGCAGTCGTAAATATGAGAAAACGGGGCAGAATGGTCGTAAAAAAATTCATCACCCGAGAATTTAATTTATTCCTAGCATTCGCTGAGTCCTTGACGACAATACCCACCCCTGGAATTTCCCAACATCGAAATTCTCCCCCAGAGGTCATCATCCCACCCCGGGAAGACGAGGAATTTCGGAAAGAACCTGGACACCAGACTATTTCCTAACTAGAACAACTCTTCCAGAGTAAAAATTACGATTATTGGACTGTTGAGGGAAAACTGCATTCCCCCAGGATAACCGCCTCACCCCCCCTCCCGAAAATTTTCCGGGAAAACATCTTGAATTTTTCATAGGCCATTCGGATAATCCGTGGGAATATTGCACTGAAAAAATCATCAAGGTGCTTCGAACTTTTGGAATTTATTCATTAAATATTCAATCCTTATCTTTAATTCAAAACCTCTTCAACGCGACATCAAACGAGATAAAACGACATACGGTTGGAGAATTACACTTGATAGTTCGAGTGAAACTTGAAATTCTCAACGACTGAGGGACATTCTATTTTCGTTGAATTTTTAATTGAAAAATCGGTTGATTTCCTGAATTAATTCTCAATTTTCCAGTCCACATGGCAATGAAAATCCATGAAAATATGAAAAATCTATTAAAAATTCAATTATATCTCATATTCATTTCAAATCAATTACCATTTGACCTAAAAACCCATTTTTTTTTATATTCAAAAAAAATAAAAATAAATTATAAATTGAGTGATTAGTCTAATTGAATTTAATATCAAACTCAATTGAACATTTAAATAACTTTGTGAGGGGAATTTGTGTTTTGATTTTACAGTTTTTATTTTTTTTAAATGGGGGATGAATTGAATTTTTCTTCTGATACCATCGATAAAATCGGGGAGAGAGGCGGAAAAAAAGGGGAACAAGAGCGAGGGGGAGGGGGGGGGGGGGGGAGAAGTACGATAATGGCGGTGGATTTCTGGGATAAGTCTGATAGTTTTTCGTGTACACACATTGTTGGAGAATGGATATCCCAGGGTTGGAAAACAATTCCTGATATAGAGTTGGTGTCTCATGACCTCAAGACATATATCCTTTTAATTTTCAATCTTCTTTGGAGTTTCTCGTACCGAGAATATTCCCAGGAAAAACAGATTGATAAATAATACTGGCAAATACGTTATTTAATAAATTAATCAGGGATTAATGATGAGGGGATGATTTAGTTTGAATAAATATTGGGGTGATTTAAGAGATTAAAGGGTGAAAATTTTGATGGAGATATGAGAATTGGGTGAAGCATTTCACTGGATTAGACGCGTCTTCCTTATCCATTGAAACAGCTGACGTGACGTTGGGCCGACGACCGACTTTGCAATGAGTAATCGTCAACTTTGCCACGAAGTTCATGAATTAGCTTAGCCTGACGTGAAAATATATCCGCCACTTTGGCTTTACGTTCTTCAAGTTCTACGAGTTCACGCGAACGCTCAGACTCCATCAATTCATTCCGTTTTGACGAGCGATTGTTCTCCAGAATGAGAAAACCAGCTAACATTGTGAATACGAGACTCTGGAAATTATTTTTCGGGAGGGGAGAGTTAATGAATGGAGTTGATTAATCACTGGTGGTAATTTAGCAAATGGGGGATGAGTTGTTTAATTTATTTGTACTAGTTTTGTTTTATTGACAGAAATTTCTGAGTATTTCAGTCAAAATTCTGAGGATAAATTAATAATAATAATTATTATTATTCATTTTTAATGAAGAAATTAGCAATTTTTTGGGTTAAATAAGGGAATAGTTTAGGATAAATAAACAATAATTTATCCAGCGAGAAAAATGAATGAAAAATCATGGAACTTCGGGAATTGGTAGAGTGAAAAAAATGATTTGAATTGAGGAAATGGATTTCCCTGAGGTATGGAAAATCCGAGATATTCGGTTTACCCCTCGACTTGCTTGAACTGACCCCCGAATTAATTTCCACCCTCGATATTTATTGACATGACGAATTGATGGATTCAAACCTCAAGGACTAGTTGTGCCCCAATTTCAATGGCTTGAGAATCGTCAATCTCCAGTCTCACCCCAATCTCCTTTGACTTGTCATTGGGAAGATATCGTTTAGCATTCACCTCGAGGCGATGATAAATCCTTCCAGGTACAACTAATCCGTAGTATCGGAAGTATCGGTGTCCCCTGGCGAAACCAACGATTCTCTCAGACATCGGTTTAGCAAGTTGTCTGCAGAGGAGTACTACCAGTTTTGATAGTGGAAAGTGACCTTTCATAATTAAACGTTTGAGTTTCTTAGGGTACTCTTGGAGGAATTGGGTGGTAACTTGTGGAGAACTTGTCAACTTTGAACTTCCGGTTACACGATAACCCCAAAACTCAGACAATCTAGGGACTCCACGGATTTTATGATCAAAATTCGAAAATTTTGGGGATTTCTATGGATTGGTTGGAATAATTAATTATAATTAATTATATATTCATGGTGAATTTAGGGGGAGGTGGGGAATTTAAAGCTGAGAGGTTGGGGAATAAACAAATGCTTTCTGGATAAGTGAATTTGAAAATTGGAGAGAAGTCGATTAATAAATGGAAAATTGAGAATTAATTATTGAAATTTCGAGAAATTATGAATAATGGTTTTAATAGAGAAATTGAAGAATGTGAATTTGACGGAAAGAGTTCATTGATTAAATGATTTGATCAATTAATTAAATTGAGGTTTTGAGAAATAAACAAATTCATCAGTGGAAACTGATTATTTTGGTTTTTTTTTTATTTGGAGAGATTGGGGATGGACTGGAGAACGTTTTATCCACTGGCTTTCACTTTTATCCGAGTATCGATCCGCCCTCATGCTCTCAACGAGATGCAGGGGAGATGAGTTAGAAGAGGAAAAATAGAGAAAAGGTTGGCATTCAAAAGTTCAAGGTTCCCCTCCGGTGTAATTCCATTGATAAAGAGGAGATTTCCATCAACTCCAGAGTCTCAATCACAAAGGAATGAGAAAATTTGGAATTGATTATTTAGACAAGACCCTTGAGGCCCTGAAATTTCGCCGAGAATTGAAAAATCATTCGTTCAATTATAACTCCAAAAATAAAATGCAAGAATCCCTTATTCATTTTTTAAATAAATTAATAACCGCGGATATTAATTATTGTCTCATTATTCCACTCCCAATAAATGATTTTAATTTATCGTACTTATAAATAACTCCGTCCCGATAAAATAATAATAAAACTGATAATTAAATCATTGGAATTAAAAACCGACGATAAAAAAATTAATATTTATTCCAGATGCAATTATTCCATTTCCAATAAATAATTAAAAATCGTCATGCCAATCATCGTCGATAATTAACCCGATCATAATTATCAGTCCAACCCGTTTACAAACGATAATTTCCCCTGAATGAAAAAAAAAAACAATTATTCTTGTTGTTATGCAGATGAAAACATTCATGAATATTCATAATTTCGTCTGATCATTCCGTTCCCAATAAACAACGAAAATTCATCATGTAAATAATTCAGTAGTAACCAAAAATTCATCGCTGTGATAATGAAAACGGGAACTATAGGCTACACGAAAAATATTCAATTACCCATGTACAGCGATCGATAGAAATTGACATTAACAAAGGGATATAAACCGATATTTTGGATGTGAGAGGATAATAATCGCGATTTTCATGTGTGTAATGTACATCGATATCCCACTGAGTTGACGTTATACGCGTTTTATCGACACTTGAGTCGGTGGGTGGTGGGTGGTGGGTGGAAAAGGGCGGGAGAGGGAGGAGAGGGGGGGGAGAGAGTGAACTATGAACTTTCGAGTTTCCGATGAAAGTGGAACTGAGGCTGATAGTTGACCGTTCTATCATCTCAAGCGAAAAAAACCGGTGGGAGAGTGACAAGAGCGTAAAAAAAAAAAATGGGGATGAAGTAGTCGTCATGGGGGGTTTATTATTTTTTTTCCTCGGTTCAAGGCGGGCAATTAGGGGGAGTATTTATTGCGGGGTCGGGGGATTAGGGAGGATATAGGGATGTTATTGGGGCTATTAGGTATCGGTATGTTTGGACGATGGGAAATTATTCCTTTGGAATTGTTTTTTGTTTGGTCAGGACGATTGGTATTTAAGACACCTACGGTCTCTGTGGATTTCGTTTTGATTGATTCGTTGGGGTGCAGAAATGGGGGGAGATTACCGGATTATTTGGGTACCGATTTTTTTTTTTTTTAATAGTCATTTCAACCCGCGATTTCGGCTATTTTTTTGTAATAGTTGTAATAATATTGGGGATTTGTAAAGTTATTATTTTCTGATTAATTATTTATATTCATTTTTCTTACCGATTACCGATTTTCTTTCGAATTAGTGTTTACAAAATTTCGGAAATTATTAGGATAATAATATCCTTTACGAATTCGTCATTAATTGGAACAATCGGTAATTGAATTAATTAGGAAATTCGATATATCTGTATTTTGATTATCCACGGTTGGTTGTTTGGTGATCAATTATCGGGATTGATATTCTGTTTATCACCCGCAAGTTTTCGGTGATGATTCAACGGTTGAAAGATGAATGTTGATTGATCTGTCGATTTAATTGCCGACTCTGTTTGCAATACTGTAGATATTAATGATAACCCAGTGATCGAGAGGATGCCGACGTATTTTCTCGGACGTTCGCGTTTTATTTATTTATTTTTTTTTTTTCGAAGTTAATGGAGCATGAGGGATAGAGTTTCACTGGAATTTGATGAATATGTAGAATGCTTTGAAAATGGAAATGCCAGAGGAATTTCGGGAGAAATTCCCAGTGGTACAGACCGATATACATCAGCCTATTATGTTCTGACATGTCGGTAAACATGAAAAATTGGGGTTTCCCGATTTTTCAGAGCAAATTGGTGGAACGAGGCGATACGCATCATTGGCCACCATTATTTGTTAACAAATCCCCAAATCCCGACAAAAAAACCAATAAATAATGAAAATTAACTTTAAAAATATGGAAAAAACGACTCTGAAATTCCAGCAACAAGAATATCTCCAAATCTAAGAGAAATACCGAAATTTTGCATCAGACCTTTTTTCCAGAGCGAAACAAGAGCTCCAAAAAAGGTCCCACAAAAATTTCACTAGTTCTCACAGATTCCGAGATATTACCGAATAACTGAGCAAACCGATTTGTCAATTTTCGAAAGATCGTAAATTTTCGGACTAATCCATTATCATTTGATGAAAAAAAAAATGTATTTCCGTTTCAGGTACGTATGTCAGCTGATTCTCTCATCCCGGAGGATTGTTTAAACTCAAAAAATACAGTCGTGTGAGTAAAACAACCAAATGCCCCCCCCTCTCTTTCAACAAGAGATACAAAACTGTGACGCAAATCCCACAGGCGAGTTGAACCGGTTGACCCGGGACAGTCCAACCGAATGCGCAAATTCAGTGAACGAGGATAGAATTCCGTGAAAATTGAGAGAGATGGACGAAAAGAGAGAAAATTGCACCGGTTGCAGTGGCAACTATTGTATATAGTGGAAACTACTCACCTCCTCTTTCCACATTTCACCTCTGAAATAAACTCCATCTCCTCTGTCCCCTCCCAGACCTCCAGCTTTACCTCAACGCAGACTGGATTTCTCGTACGCTTGCTTTCGTGCTTTCATTTATTTATGCTCCTTTACCCACTGACCTCATCTTGAATATCTTCCACTTTGAAATATTTAACGCTGATATTCTCTTTGTTCTTGACGAGAAATTTTGCCAAACGAGCCGACTAATTGAGTATTCGTGAAGAGAATATATTTCACTCAGTGTTTTGTCTCGGGATTCCCTTTTTTTTTTCACCAGCTGCAATGAAAAATAAATAAATTGGTAATTATGATGAATTATTTATCAACCGCGTGAGATTAGTCGCTGGAGTTAATTAATTGAATTTATTTGGTGGGTTAATTACGGTGTGTTTGAGGGCTGTTCGTTAGCGATTTTTTTCACTCACTTTGAGATTTGTGGATTTTTCTTTAGTGGGGGTGGGGTAATTAAATTAAAGTGGGCGGTTTCGGGGGTGGGGGTTGATTGAATGAAGGGCTATCAGTCAATTTATTCGTAACAATGAGTTTATTACGCATTCATCGGTGATAAAATGGAATCATGGACAGGGTGATGATTAAATAATGGGGAATTTAATTTGGGGGGTGGGGGAGATTATTCCATCGATGGAGTGGGGATGTTTTTGAATTTGAGGTTTCGTTTGGGGGTTTTGGTGGAGGAATTTCGCGAGTATTTACGAAATATTAATTTCAATATACCCTCATTTTCTGGGGGTTGATTATTGTTTACTAAATGAATGGGTGTGGAATAATTGCAACAAAAAATAATAATCCGCGGATAATAAAATTCGATACTGGGGAGATGAGTAATCGTTAAATGACATTCGAAACGAACAAATGAAAAGTATCAGTGGAGTGAGGTGGATAATTTAATAAAAGTAAGAGAAAATTTATCCGATGCAAGTTCTATCCCGAGAAGTTATCCTTCAAGCGTGGCTGGTCTGATTGTCGTTATATTTAGCCTCAAAACTTTTTTTTTTTTCCACCTCGCCTCTGCATCCCACCGATTCACCCTCGGCTTTCTCCTTGATGTTGCTGTTCATCCCTCAAGGGGTGGATGGAGGGGGTGAAATGGTGAGGGGGTTGGAGAGAGGATATTAAAGTGGAGAAGAAAAATCTAGGGGAGAGATGGGGCGGTCGGACCAGTGTCTTGGAGGGTTTTCATGTCGAACGGTCGTACCGCTTGCGCACGCCTCGTAATACTCACGCCGACGCGGAATTATTTTCTATCCAAAATACACATATATGGATGTTCTATCTTTAGTTATTACTCAGGCCATGAAATATAGTGCAAAACATAGTTATCGATTAATCGATTGTGTATTTATCGATTAATCGATCCGTTGGTATATCGACTAATCGATTTATCGAAACGGTAACGAGCAACATTTTAGAAGTAACAATAAATTGAAGTAAAATTTTTCAGACATTTTGAACTTGTGAAACATAATTATTGATTAATTGACTCGTCGACTGATCGATTCAATATTTATCGATTAATCGATTTATTGAAACGTAAAAAAAAACAATTTTTCAGAGGTGAAATAAAACGGGTGAGACATTCTAACTAACTCACCCGTAAGAATAAAAATGTATTAATTAAGGAATGAAAAAAAAAAAATAATAATTTGGGTATTCCCCGAAAAATAAAGGACCCGAGTGAGTAATCCTCTCCATTGGGCTCGGAATAATTAATTAAAATAATCCCAGGGGTCTACACTTTGTTAACCAATGGGTACGTGAGTACTAGGGGTGGGGAAAAATGGCCCCAGAGAGGGGATGAGTGTAACCCCCAAGTGAGGGGATGAGAGAGGGTTGGAATGAAACGATGAAGCCCGGTTGGAGTAAAGAGCCAAGGCAGCCTTGGAGTGGGTGGGTGGGTTTTGAAGACATGGAAGGGGAGACGCTTGAATTCTATTTATAGAAACGAGGACCTATACATAGCCACCACAGAGTGGCTGGGGGATGGTGAGGGGATGGGCTGGGAGGGTAGTTTGAAGAGAGGGGGTGAGCTATGCATAGACTCTGTGCTCCGTTTCGGTCTCGCCGCAGAGAGAGCTCTCCTCCCTCCCCTTCCCCCAGGTTTTC
Source organism: Fopius arisanus (assembly GCF_000806365.1). Lineage (NCBI taxonomy): Eukaryota > Metazoa > Arthropoda > Insecta > Hymenoptera > Braconidae > Fopius > Fopius arisanus. Next base: position 503,472 of record NW_011887798.1, on the reverse strand, counting down.
CCACAGGAGTATGACGAGAGAGGGAGTCTCCGGGTCCAGAGGGTGAGGGCGATGGAGAGGGGACGATCGGGGTGTCAGGGGGTGGGTTTTACGTGCTGCAGGTTCAATGAAACCAGGCCATCCTGCATTCACCCAGTATTTTTACCCCTCCGACACCTCTCCCACCGAGGGAGGGGTGAATTCTTTCATTTTTTGGGGGTGGCACTGGTCATTCATTGGGACTCTCATTGTTTTTTCATATTTTTTTACCCAAAAACTATTAATTTAACGTTGTTTAAAAAATAATTTAAAGGAGATATATTATGCATTGATTTTTAAAATTTTATTTTATTGTTAGAGAATTTTTTTGGATTTAATTAATTATTTGATTATTAGTATTATGGAATATATATTACAGAGAATTTTGCAATTTTTCAAGTTTTAGGAACATTTGGTGGGGAATAATTGAAAAAATAAATTCACGGAATTTTGGGGAGTTTTAATGGTTTGAAAATTGGTGTTGTATTAGGTATTGTTAATTTAGGGATTTTTATGATCTTTTTGAAGGTTTGTTGGTGTGAAAAATATAGTCAACCGCTTGGGCAAATATTATTGGAGCTGTTCGACTGATATTAGCTCTTCTCGCTGTTCAAAGTTATATTGATATTGCTAGAGCAAACATTTACCTGGGTAGGTGGGGAATTTGTTTTTTGTTTGTCGATGAGTATCTTGTGGGTGTTTTTGGGAAGATTTTTCGTATCTCTTGAGATTTTGATTGATTTTCGGAGGTGCCCGCACTGGTGGATGCCACCGGCATATCAATGAATCAGGGGATGAAACTGGGCCGGGAGAGAGGGGGTGGATTCATTCAAGGGAGTCACTTCCCCTCCGAGAGATTTTTCCGGGGTTTTATGATTTTCCTATGGTACGATCGAATCAGAATTACGACTCCGAGTATTTTTTTAAAATCATGACAGGAATTTCAAATGAAAATCAAGACTAACCGATTTATCGATTGATGAAAAAATCCATTCTCCGATTTTAATACTCTGATATCGAATAAAAATGTTGATTTGTATTATTTTTAACAGGAAAATGTACGTGCGGAATTTTATAAGGAATTTACTATGAAAATTTGCGGGAATCGATTAATCGATTGCGGCAAAAACGTGATAAACCGAAATAGTATCGAATTCCGATTGAAATACCGATTTCCATATTTGACGATCGAGTAAAAATGTTGAGTTACTATTTACGGCGAAAAATGTGAGAGGAATTCGAAATGAAAACTCGCGCAAATCGACTTATCGACCGATCGAAAGTGGAAAAAAAAAGATATAAATGGCGGTATCGAATTACGATTGAAATGGCCGAGTAATTCTTTCGAGGTAGTGTTCACCGTAGGTGAGATTACGATGAAAATTTTGCATCGAGCTCTCGGACGAATTGAATTTGCGTTCGATGTTCGATACGGATGTAGTCGAGACTGAGGGGAGACACTCCGATGCCGATAATAATCCCACGAACGTGTGTCGTACTATCGTAATTACAACTGGACTGTACGTTAATGCGATTGTTCGAACTATCAGACCGGATATACGAAACATTAAATCACTCTCATGAATTCGATGTTTGATATATTCCGTAATTACCAATTAAAAAAAGTCCTCAAAAACGAGAATCTTCAAATGAAAATTTAGTTTGTCCTTTATATTAGCTCCCAAAAGAGAAATGTGTATTTGAATTTGCATTTGACAATTGGAAATTGAATTTCAATTCCGGAAAATATGTGAAATGAAAAATAAATATTTGTCTTTTGCGGGTGCATTCGATGATGTTTGAAAAACCGATGAAAATGCTGTGTACTTTGGAATAATTTTGGATAAATTTATCCAGAGTCTCGTGGAACCACCAAGAAAAACAGGGAAATAGAAGCAATAAAGAGGATAATGGAGGAAAACTCGCAAAGGCAAATGCTCATACATCTTCAGCGTCAGAAGGTATTTTCCTCAGAATGGTGGACGCTTAAACGAAAAACTTTGTTACCAGTCCTTTAATCCCATTTGGAAAAATTTTCCTGGGGAAAACTCAATGCCATTTGCGATGATGATATCACCCTGATTCGTCACTTCTACTCTGGAATCGGGATAATAAATGAGGAAACAAAGTGCATCCGGGAAAATGGTTCTGTTGAATCAACGAGGTGCAGTTTTCCGAGAATATCTCGGAATCTGAGAAAGATAGCGAAATTCCTTCGAGAATGTTTTTTGTAGCTCTGAATTCACTCTGCAAAAGAAGTTCTTAGAAAAATTTCGCTATCTCCATTAGGATCGGAGATGTTTCTCGAAAACTCCGCTGACGAGAGTCTTCACTACTTCAGGGAAGATTTTTATTAGAATTTTTTGAATTCATTTAAGAGAGTTGTTGTTAAAGGGAAATGTACTTGTTTATTTATAAATGGGCAATGATTTTTTCAATTCAAGGGTTTTATAATAAAAAAAGAATTCATTTTGGACTATTTTTCAATTGACTATTTGTCAATTTCCAAAAAAAAAAATTAACTAAATGTCCAGAAAAATCACATTTTTCTCTTTTATAGAAATTATTAATTAATTTATAGAAATTATTAATTAATTTCATAGAAACAATGAAAAATTAATTCATAGAGATGATTAATAAACTATTCAATTGAATTAATTATTAAATGATTATTGTTAGCGGACGACGTAATGTACTGTAATTTTTCTCGACAATTTATATGTGTGTGGGTGTAATTGAAATAGTCAGTTGCACGTGTTGGTTCATTGATGATTATTCGAGGATTGTCCGGGTGTGTGGTCACCCCACACGCAGTCAAACTCGGTGTATGAGCCCGAGCTAATACCAAAGGGGTCACTAATTACGCACGTGCAACAGAGGTAGAGGGTGGGATTGGCTCAAACACGAATACCTTGATACGGATTACGCGCCCGGGAAACGATATCGCATGTCAGTGTGACCACTTTCACACGGTCAAAATGTTCATTCTAACTTTAGCATTTGTCCTTGTTACGGATTTTCCGCACTCCCTACAACTACCTGTGTGTTACCTAAACTATTCACCGTTCTGTCACTGCATTTACTCGTAACTATTGAATTCCGAATTTTAATTAATGAATTTTAATTATCACTCGTCATTAGAAAATCCTTGGGTAAATCTTCGATAAATAATTTAAATCGATGCGACTTAAGTTTTAAGTATGGAAATTTTGGGTTTCATTAATTTTATGCAAATTAAATCTTCAAGGTTTACAGATTTTTACTGAATTTTTCATTTTTGGGTAATTGGTGGGAATCAATTTAATTTGTACAACATTGTGTACAGCAGGATAGATTAATTAAGTAATTAATTAAATTTCGGTGATTTTTTAAAATTTAAATTACGCGAAATTCCATTCATATTTAATTGACACGAATAAATTTAATATTTATATAACCATGTCGCGATAAAGCTCAATAAATCGATCAATCACTCGATAAATTTTTCGTAAAAACTAGACTGATTGATTTTTTATTTTTTCTCACCGTACGATGGCATAATGTAAAGTTTATTATTCAAATAAATGATGTGAAATGTTTTAATGGATTTTCGAGGGGATGAAAATTAATTTTTGACTCAAGTTTGGATGACCTGAGCGAAATTTCCACTCGGGTAGTTTCGTGTAGTCTACCATCTGCTTTAGTTTTAACACCGGATGATGCTGCAGCATTTAATACATACACGTATATATTCGTTAGTGAGATTTCGTTACCGCGGGACGACACTGTGGTCCACCACGTTGACGCAAACATGTACCGTCAATTTGTTGAGTCGACACACATATGCACACCTCAGACGATCAATGGCTGCAGGGGACATAACGTGTACAGCTTGACGATAACGAAATGCTCGTTAACCGTTTGTTTTAAAGTTTATTCGACCGAGCTCTGATTTCACAGCGTCGTTACCGATTTACCCGCGATTTGTGGGAATTTTCCACCTGTTTTTATCTGTCTACATCACACCGACTCAAATATTGTGAAATTACAAAACGATTTGCGGTATTTCCATTCTTTTTCGGTCATTTTTTCACTGAGATAATTGAGAGATCGGTTGATTCGGTAATTGGCAACGTCAGGTTATTCTAGGAATTTTTTATCTTATTGAAAATCACGAGGATTCACGGGGGAAATCACGGTTTCACGTGTTGACTTAATTATTTGAGAAATCGGATGAAATCGAATGTCATTTCATGAATCATCTGGAATTCAGGGGAAATCATTTGAAATTCGAGGAATCGTTTTAATCCCCTGAAATTATTTGAACTCGTGAAATCATGAAATCGTTCCAAATGCAATCAATGATTCCAGTAATTTCATGAAATCATACCTAAATTTCAGAATAAATATAATATAATTCCGAAAATCATAAAATGATGAAAAAACAAAGAAAAATAGAGAAAACCGATGGAGTGCGGGGGAATCATTTATTTCCAACTATTGTAATTGAATTAGCCGTTCATCGCTGAATATCACCCGATCATCCGATGAATTTCGATTAAGGGGTGACATAAAAATGAAAATTTCCCGGTGTCAGTGTACGTTAAACCGCAGCTCAATAATTTCCCCTCCCCCTTAAAATGACCAAAACCGGTGGTAATTAAACCCCAAATGGAAATGAAATTTTGGTATTGATCATTGAGGGGGGCGACACGATGTTATTCAGTGGAGTTGGTCGATAACCCCGTTCTTGCATATGTCGATTGAGGCGAAATTGCCTGCCTCAAATTTACGATCGTTCGTTAGCATAATCGTGGTCCCCATTAGGTGAGAATCAACGAGCAATTGGATACATACGAGTATCGTTCGATTATCTAGTTTGAAAATCATTTAACGATCATTTGTTCAATGACATTCCATATCGATACTCCAAGAATCGTTCCCCGAAAAATTTCCCCGTCATTTCATCCCGATAGAAATTTACCGATAGCTCCATGAAAAAAATTGAGAACAATTGAATATTAAGTGTGTGATTTAGTGAACATTTGGAAGTTTGCGTTTAAACTGTCATAAATTATCGGATTAAATCGCTCGTGCGTAATCGATTGTCCAGTTATAAAATCGCACCATCAGCCCTTCTCCTCCTCTCCCTTCCCCCCCGGGGGTGGACGAGGGTTTAAAAGCAAACGGGGGCTTGGGCACGGGGAAAAAGGCAAAGGGGGTACGTGAAAGCTGTTTCTGGTTGGAGTGCCGATAACGAAGTCACCATGGACACACGAGGCTTGGAAAATATACCCAGAGAGTATAAACCCGTAGTTGCGATAACGTAGCCGCAATGCGGTATTGCCCCGTACCTCTCATTGCGCGTATTCACTCGGTTACTGAGCCCTCCAGACTACATCTGGGGGAGTTACTTCAACCCTCGTGCTAACCACTTTCGCGCCATTTTTTTATTTTTTATTGCTGCTTTTTTCTTTTACTTGAATACGAGGGGTTGAGATTGCGTCGCGGATTTTCCGGAAAATTCGCGACGGAGATCGGTTGGCATTTGGTATTATTTACCGGAATGTTTGGGTTTAGGTTTTTCATTTGTTTGAATTTCTGATATTTATTTTTATGTTTTATTTATTTTGTATTGATTTATTTACTGTTTATATTGATGTTTATATTATTATTTTTATGATAATGTAAATTGATTTTGGGATTTTTTGGTCATTTGTTTGGAAATGATCAATTGTTTATGGTATGAAGAGTTGTAAAATTAAAGAACAAACAATTGATTTAGCAGGGGAATGGTAAAAAGGGGTGAGATCAATTAAGTATTGGTAAATATCGATTAATCTGGAGAAGTATTGGTTTTATAAAAAAATGTGAGAAGACATTTTTTGTCGGTAATTTAATGAGCTTCGAAAAAGTTCTCTAGTGTTTCCATCAAAAATGGACAGTTTGTGAGATAAATTCACAAGTTCCTGAAAATTCCAGTGGAGCTCTAATAAAAAATCAGCGCAATTCTACCAAGAATATTATGTAAAAACTTTGAACACTCCGAGAGGTATAAAGTTATTTACGATTTTTGAAAATTCAGTGATGGCGAATAAGGAAAAAAACTAATGAAAAAAATTCACGGATACACGGATGAAAAATTTTACTCCATCACCTTTTATTTTCTCTCATTCTTGAGCTGCCGGTGCGAGCGATAAATTTAACTCCGGCGGCTCCGCAATTTTGCACCCCAGGGGCAATCTTGGGATTCGTTGGATTTTTATCACTCCACTCGGGTGAGTACCCGCGTGTTACATACGGGTACTCTCTCTGTACAGTCGTTAACTCAACCCGAGAGTGAGAAAAAACATGGTAACACGTGGATGAGAAATTATTAACCTCCAGTCATTTCTCCTCCCCCTGAGTTATGCCCAATGAAAAAAAAAAAAATACATATTCCACCAAAAAAGTAGTTTTTCCCAAAGAAGCAGTTGCGTAATTGATCACCGGTAATCTAATCGCCCCAGAAAAAGAAGGGCGCAACAAAAAAAAAACTCATGCATAGCGAAAAAAAGTGATGTCTCATCCCCCGGTGAATTCCCCCGGAAAATCTCGGAAACCAATGGAGATACCGACATTTTCATAAAAACCTTTTCCGCCGATCGCAATGAGCTATACAAAAAAGGTCCTCTCATCAATTCCGCTATTTCCCTTAGATTCGGAGATTTCCCCCGAAAATCCAACCTACAACTTCCCATCACGATGAATTCTCCCAGAACGATTACCAATTACAATAACAATAAGAAAAAAATTATTCAGGACAATTAATAAAAATATTTAATACCCGAGTATCTCGACTTCTCGATTTTATGAAAATAAATTATTTTATTTCTGATCGTCGCGAAAATAAATTCGATTGCAGTTCGATTTCACTCAAACTCATCGAACTCACTTACACCGGAGGTACGTAAGAAAAGAATTCATTCCATTTCGTGCAGTTGTGACTAGAGTGTTTCACTTGCCCTCCCCCCCTAACCCCCGTTGGCTCGAACTAATCCAATTTTGTTTCCTGTCTAGCGACTCTCTTCTCCTTGTACCGAGGAATACACCGGTAATGAATGTCATTCGTAGGAAATTACTTCGATATTGTTTCCGGCGTTTCGCTTAACTTAACGTACAGCACAAGTGGGTTACATAAGCTGTATAAGCAACACTCTAATATCGATGGAATATTCCTCGTGTCTATTCAATGCTCTGAAGGCATCAATCTTTAATCCAGAGGTATATTACAACGACAGGACAATGGGGATGACGAGGAAACGAATACCGGAATTGTTACATTTTTTTTTGCATCACCGTTCCTATTTTATTTTCTCATTCCTTTTTTTTTTCTCACTCTCATCGCCATCGATTTTTGAACCTCTAGAATTCCGGAGGAATTGATGAATTCATTGGTGAATACTCTGGGGAATTTTGCATTTAAATATTCTGACTTTTGAGTGATTAATCTATCAGAGATTAAATTTTCAGAATACGAAACAGATAAAAATTCTCGAGGATTAAATAACAGTAGGAAATACACGTGGCACTTCCTTTGACTCAGAAACAATGATTCCCCATTAATCAACCCACAAAAATAACCCCCGAAAATCCAGATAAATCGTCTCCCCATTTCATTATAAATTTAATTTCAACTCTAAATCCCCAAACTTTCATCCCCCGTACGAATAAAGCGCATAAATCCCGAGACTCGCAATATGATAAATTAACAAAAAAAAAAACTTTCCATTCACGAATTTCGTACGTTCGCCTCACTTCCCTCTCGCGACAAAACTTTTTTTATTTTCAACGGAAATAAAAATCATTCCTGTCACGTGTGTCACGCGGATGAGGAACGAGATGAGGAGATTGAGGAATGATGTTCGATGGAGATAAAACACAAGGAATAAAAAAAAAAAGTTTATAAGGAGTCATGGAGCTCTTCGTGTTCTAGCTCGTCATCCCTGAGATGTCACTGGGGTTCGGAGTTGTAAAGGACTAGCTCGGGTATCAAACCCAGTGAAAAAGACGCGGATGGAGACGACAAATCCCTGAGAGTGAAAATCAGACGTACGAATCTCCTAGTATTATTATTCGAGGTAATTCACTGGTGAAATCGCGGTGTCACGCATCGATTAAAATATTTCGGAAATCCCATGAAATCAAAAACAATCGATAGGTCGTCATTACTATCATTTTTCCATTCAATTTTCAATTACTCATTTCCATAATTGCAATTACTTTCAGAAAAAATTAATTCAAGCAAAAATTTATGGAACTGTTATCTCAAAAATTATGATTACTCAGAATTTTTCATTTAAATTAACAATTATTTGACGGAAAATTGAGCAAATATATATATATATATATATCATAATTGAAAAAGTATAAAAATCCGGAATAACGAAAATGAATGATAAATGAATGAGAAACGTAGTAATGAAGAGTGAATAAAATAGTGAAAAATGTCTTGATTTTTTTTGCAAAAAAAGTTGACTCGACTTTGTCGCACTGCACTCCCCCCCACCACCCACTTGATTTATTCACTGCGGAGAATATGCGCGTCTCATTTTCATCATTGGGATTGCTCTCGGGACAGAAGTAATTCACCTTTGTCAGGGGTATTTTTCCATCAGACGGTTTAATTCATTTTTTATTAGTTTTCGTTCGAAAATTTCAGACTAGACGGAGAGAGACGGTGAAAAATAGATTTCTAATCCTTCATTCTCCCGCTCTCCAATTCCTCCAACGCCAGCAAAGCAAACTTGAATGGGAGGAAAGAGGGTGGAATGGACTGCGGATTATCGACAAGCTACAGTTACATTTTATGACGCTCCTCTATTTTTTTTTCTACTCTATCCGAGTGCAAAACCTTTCGTAAAACCCTTTAATACTCAGTCTTGCTCGATTAAATAACAGTCAGCTTGTCCTATCCCCAGGTTTTTAGCGATTCGATTTACCAGGAGCTGATGAGGATCCAGAGTATCAAGACAAATAGTCACCGATCCGCTGATTAATACAAAAATTATTCCTGTAAATCTACGAGCTGATCGCCATTTTGATATTGAAATTATTGGAATTGAATGAATGGAGAGTAATTGAATGAATTTGAAAGTTCTCGAGTTTTACGAATTACAGGGTAAATTTATTTGGCCTACGAGTGAAAGCATTTAATTTCCAAGTTTTGGTGCATGGAGTCTTCCACGAACGTCGGAAATAAACACCGAGTGAAATTAACCCGGGAAACTAACACGATTAAAGAAGTTCCTAGGGATTTTTCGTGCACGTATGTCTGGAAATCCCGTCAAGATGAAGGTGGAATTAGACTGCAAGGGTTCTACGGTTGAATCCCATCACTAAGTTAGCCGTGAATCCAAGGAAGCTTACGCACCAGTCGGATAGTAATCCCAATGGATTGCCTTATTGCGAGGGACTATATACCCCGACGATATAATATATTTGCCAATGGAGTGCATGACCCGGAAGATTATTTCCACTTTCAGTTCAAAGATAATCCGCATCAACGAAAAACCCTAGAGATTTTCTCTATTTCAAATATATATTCATGAAATTCGAAGAATCAGTATAATTATTATAATCATGATTGAAGGTAAAAATGACCGAATAAAAAAATCCTCATTATAAAAGCAGAACCACAAAAATGAAATTCGCCAGAGTCGAAATATCTCGAAACGCGTATGACTAATTTCTCATCAACTTCCTGGTCAACTCGAACCGCCAAATTCAAATTGTAGGTTTCATAGATTATGAAAGCCCGATATGTTCATTGGAAAATTGAGAATGGGAGGATTAAAACTCATCAAGTCATTCGACCCTACCCCCACCCACCCACAAACATAGAAGACGTGATAAATATTTTACGAGTACCAGAGCTCCATTCAAATAGACACAAATGTTGCAGGACCAAGTAGTCACGTACGTCATCGTGATGCCACTGTTGGTACTCACTCTCACCCCCCTTATTCAACCCCTACCACTCCCACTTTTCCACCCCTTTTACCACCCATTTTCCACCCCTTTTCCACCACTGCGTCCTTTCATTCATGTATATATGCGGTACGGTGAGTTTCCGCTCTGGGAAAACGTTTTCCATCTACCTATCTCGAATTCCCTTTTACCACTCCAACAGTTCCAACTCAGGAAATTTGTTTGATGGACATAATACCATTTCATGTTCTCCACCATTACCAACTACCATCATACCCAGCGTATCAATTATTTTATAACTCCGGGGAGGTTTACATGTACCTAGCGAGGACCGGGGAAAGATTATCGATGATAAAATCGGGGGGGAATTGAGGAAAATTAGGTTGACGATCAGTTGAAGTTTCCGATTTTCACGTTCATCGAGTAATCAACGAGTTTTATATCGATATGTTTTGAGATTGTGGGGTGACTCTAATTATTCTCACGTCGGTTATAAATTCGTTATTTTTTCAATTTTATTATTTATTTAATTAGTGTATTAATTATACTCATACTTTTTTTAGGTTTTTGTGTTTAATACCCGATTTTTCAGTTGCGAGTTTTTCAGATTTAATTCGGAATTGAATTTGCTATTGTTAATAAAATTATTTCAATGATAAATAGATTATTGATTGTTAGGACTCACATAAAATTTTCCGAGATGCGCAGCTACACGAGAATTTTTCCAGTAAATTTTCCTCCTCGAAGAGGACTCCACCCGCACCTTATCACTACCCCTCATCCCTCGATCCTCAGAAAGAGGCATCACTCTCCACCATCTCTTTTCCCCGTGTCCTCTTGTGGGATCGATCAATCTTCGCTAACGAGCCCCCAAGGAGTGCCCTGATCCTTGGAATTAATCGCCATCCCGATGCGTCTGACTCATACTCGGCCTCCACTACTAGCCACATCATCCTGAAACGCCAAAGAGCAAGATAAGAAAACACTGACTTTCTCCACGGAGAAAAAAAAAAAGAAAATGGCCAGACCCAGAAGTGGAAACTACCGAGTTTTGAAAAATAAATGGCGACTCCTCTTTGTTCTCTGTTAATCACACCATTTACTTCGCAATAAACCAAGTTCTTTACTGAGTAGAGAGATAAAAAAAAGGAAAAAGAAAAATAACTAAAAAACACGGCGTCTCGACTTTCAGCGGAAATAAGGAGTAAAAAAGTAGCGAAAGAGTTCCAAGACTCGCGTTGTCTTTCACTGGACATTTTTTACTCAACAACGCAACACTCCAAGCCTCTCCGATTGCAATTAGGAGGTGCACAACGACGCTCAATTTACCTCCCCTTCTCTCTCCTTTCACCCCCCCTTTCCCCTTGTATCACCCAAGTTTTCCCTCCCCCCTTTCTTTATTTATGGTCCAGGAATTATCGCGATGCCTTCAAAATTTCATTAAAAAATCGATTTGAAAATCAACAATAATTTTGTTATCGAGAATTTGAAAATTTGAATTCTATCCAAAAATATCAAATACAATTTTTCTTATGTAAATTGTTGACTTTTGATGTTATTTTTGAAAAATGGAAAATTTTCCGCGCCATTTGAAAAATTGTCTGGGGATTTTAAACTCGGGAATTGCGAAGAAATTTACGATATTGTGGCCGAAATAGAGAAATTGTGTTGCGTATTTTTTACGACGTCTGGGAGTGGGAGGAAAAGGGGTGTATGACTGACGTCACAGCCCCCCCCCCCCCCCCCCCCCCCCCCTGAGGACCCGATTATCGTCACTCGGTCAAGGACGTTCTTTTCCATCTGTGTAACGAGTGTATATCGTACGACTGTAAATCTCCGACCGTCGATATTCCACATTTTCCTCGGCATTTTTTTTCGTCGTTTCATCCGGAATAGGTGGAATGCCGCTGGCGAGAGAACATAAAGACTATCTATCCACGGTAATTTTACCCTACATCTTTGTTTTTTTTTTTAACACGAGAATTTTCCGAAGAGTTCTATTTTCCCCATTTCCCCCATTTTCCTCGTTGTACTATTCCTAATCTACAATCCGCAAACGTTAATTATTTATTAATTAAGTCTTTCAATTAAAATTTATAGAAATTCACGTGATTTAAATTTGTACAGCGAACAATGATTTTCCAGGAAAAAAATTTCCCGCGGATTTTCTACGCGTAAAATCGCGGAACGATTCGAAACCCCGGGAAATATCGATTTTCCGGTGAGAAATCAATCGCCAGTTTAACGATTTTCAGATCGAATTGAAGAAGGAAAAATGGGATATCTACTTCGATATTTATCGACGATGAGAAATCAAGAATGATCGATATATCTCGATGCACAACAGCTTCACATCTGGATTATTTCCCCTCGCGAGAAAAAAAAATCCGCTGTCGAAGCGATTGAGATAAAATCACTGGGAAATAACTCGGAATAATTCATGCCGCGTACTCCAGTACTTATTAACTCAGATGATATTCGATTTTGCGATATGCAAAGAGGGGGGAGAGAAGGGGAGGGAATCGTTAATTTATGTGTATCAATTTATAGCCGCTCGAAGCCAGACACGTTTTCACCGAGTGCAAGTAGGCCAAGCATTTCGATGATCGTTACAGTAACTGAAGTACAACCAAAAAAAAAAAAAATTGGCAAAAAGAGAAAAAAGTCCTGAGCTTAATTTTCCACTTGTACGGGTCACGGTAAAATGGTTATAATTTGATGAAAGAGTTAGCCGAAGGTTTAAATAAATCCCGTGACGATCGAGCCGCAAACTCAGTGGTGCATTCAATTTAATGAAAATTATCTTTTATCAATAGATTTAAAAACTCGCATCACCTCACGCGAGAATTAATACTCAGGCAAATCCCGGGGAATTTTTCTCCTCTCGGGAATCGCGAAATTTTCATGAATAACGAGATTATCTCGTTATTTAGGGGCCGGGGCTGTTCATTGCGCATTAATGTAAACAGGTTCATTGAGGGGCCGAGGAGAATTTCACAGTGGAGCAATTATAAAAAAAAAAAGATTCAATTTTTACCGGGAGTGCAAAAATAGTGATTTATCCTCCAGTAGAAATAATTTTGTTTTCACGTGGAAAATTTAATCACAATCCCCCAAACTCTGGTATTTAGCATAAAAATTTCCCTCTGAAGCCAACATTTTCCTCATGATTCTGAATACAAAAGTAGAAATAAAAACCAAAAAAAAAAAAGGCAAAATGAATGGACTTATGGGGGTGGGTGGGGGACCGGGAGGCCAGGGGGTTTCGGGTGAAAAAAAAAAAATTAGCTCAATGCATTCAGTGCACGTCGTGGTTTACAGCGACGAGAGTCCGAGGCATAAAAATAAAATGGAGTTCGCAGAGTAGATGTGGGATTCATTTTATCGTGGAGGGGGGATTTAAAAAAATGCGTATACGGAATGACTGTGGGTAAAGGAAGATGCATGTCCAACTGGTATTTTCATCCCCATCGGTGGGAGATTTTTCCATCCCCCTTTGACGCGTTCGTCCAGGGATTGCTCTTCTGAGGGGAATCACCATCGTACCAACCTGTCGCGCAACGACCGTTTCATTTCCCGTCTACTTCTTTTTATTTTCATCCCCTTTTTCCGCGTTTTGATCTCTTCCTTTTTTTTTTTCATTATTTTTTTGCTGGTTGAGGAGGTTAAATAGTAATTTTACACGGAGGAAATTCTGTTGGGCAGCCCCGGGGAATTGGAGAAATTATTTATCTTCAATAAGGTGCTCTTGATTTATAATATTTTTCATTCTGATGATCGACATTCAGGAGAAAAATTTATGCAAGTGGAGATTATTATTTTTCACACCATTTGCATTTTTATTTTTTATTTATTTGACTTTCAGAGTTTTTGATAAATTGATAAATTTATTATTGATGGAATTAATTATTTATTTTTATATGGGTTATTAATTGTATTGGTTTAATTTAATATAATAATCTCTATTTAATGGCGGGAAATTCCCCATAAATGAATAGCTGTTTGAATTCTATAATTATGTAAAACGTTTTTTTTTTTGCACTTGAAACAGAAAATTCGGATTTAAAAAATAGGATTTATCTGCTGCAATTTAATTGAGAAATTCAAAAGCTGAAAATATTGGCGAGTGGCAGTGGCCCGAAGGGTATGTACTTTAAACGAAAGCTTTGATGTTCAATTACGAATGCAGAAGAGGATTCTAACGAGAGAAAATTGAGAAAGTACTAGAATTCTTCAACGATTAAATCAATCTTGTTTTTTTTATCCGTAAAGTTGGAGTTTCAACTTTTGTTGCAACAATTTCTCTCGCATCGCCATTGAGACCGGTATAAATACCACGAAAAATGGATTGACATGCAGCATCATTCCCAATTTTTCGTACTAGTGTTGAAAAAACGAATTTACTATCGAAATGTGGGCATTGTCGAAATTTATTGGCTTTGGAATAAAAAAAATACAGAGAATAATCAATCCCGGAGTTCCAATTTTCAAATCAATGGACATCTCATGGAAATCGATGAATTTTCTAATTATTGCCCCGATATTTTCCTAATTAACCGATTTTTTAATTAGATCCGTGCAAATATGTGCTGTTAAAAATTGTTTCATTTATAAACATGAGTTCAACAAAATTTGTCATTTCTCTTAGAAATCGAAGAAAATCGGAGTTTTCGATATCGATTACAATTTAATTGAATTTTAATGATTAATGACCGATTCTCCGTGAAGGTGTATGGAAAATCTGTCGATTGATAATGGAAATGCAACTGCTCGATTGAATTTATGGAACCGAGGTGTTCGGTATGAAAATTTTCCCAGAACTAAAATGATAGCGAGAATATCCGGAAGTCATATCGGTTTACTGTAACATCAGAAGGTTCTCATGGCCGCGTAAATCAATTTCATTCCCGTCAGTGAATTCTCTATCCCGAATAGAATATCAAAATAGAGAAGCAAAACAGAATAAAAAAAAAAATAAACCGGCAAAAAAAATGTGTTTGACGATTTTTATTCTACTTTTGTACTGGCGCTTTTCATGCGTCTTTCCAGTGGTGCGTGTTGGCTCGATGGTGTCGATGAAAAGCTCGGAAAATTTCCAATGAAAAAAAGTACAGAATACAGAGCCATTCCGACGCATCCATTCACGAAGCATTGGTAAATAAACTTTTCCATGGAAATTCGTGTTTTTCCATTCATCATTTCAAAGCTTTTTGTTTTACCATATGCTCGGGCTAATGAAGCAAAATGGAGTCTCAATTAGAGTTTTACATTGAAAATTCAGACGGATTTCATTGGATCTCGGTTTATTAGCACTCGGGATAATCACGCAAAATGCAACAAACATTTATTCTCCCTCGAATGGTACTATCGATTTTATCTTACTCCTCAGTGAGACGGATTAAGACGTATTGATTCGGGACAGAATACTCGAGAATTTAAGAACGCCTGGAGTGAAACGAGACGAAAACTCAAATTCATTACGTTTTTTTGATATTATCACGGGATTTATGAGTGACAGCCAAATTTTTCGTCAATATCTTTTTTGTCCGGCGAATTGAGAGCTACTAAAATTCTTATCACGAGAATTTCTGTATCTCTCTTACATCCGCGGATATTTCACGAAAACTCGAACAAGAATACATCGTAAATTCGTAAAGAGCGCAAATTCCGTATGAATTATAGGAAAAACTTGAATATTTTCTTTCAATTCCATAAATTTCCTGGGTGAAAGCATAATTCCTCCAGAATGGGTGGTATTTGTGGATTTTTGGCGAAAAAGGGCATTGGAATAATAAATTTTCCGTGTTACTCTCGGAAAATTTCGGTTATCTCGGTAAATTGTTGCGTGAATCACTCCGTAATTTTTCCATCGGTCTCGCAAACATAAATTTAAAAAACCAGTGGCTTTAGCAAAAACACAACACGATGCATCGGCTTTAATTTTCTCAGTAATATTTTTTCGCCGCTCATGAATATTTAATGTCCGTAATTATAAAAATTTTCTCGAATTTATTCCCATCGTATTTTCACACGATTTTTTTTTTCATTCTTATTGGTGCCACGGTACTTTCGCCGATGTGGTAAATTGAAGTGTGTCGATAAAACGTCAATTTTCACGTGAGAAAAGCCGAGTCCGGTATCTTTCTGGGATATGAGTTGAAAAATTCATGAGGTTAAAATTTAGAGAGACCTCTCAGTCAATCCTCAGACAGCCACGTCTCAACTAAACCTTCAAGAAGTTGAGTGAACGCTCGATACTCCAGACAGGAACGATCAAAACAAATGTTTGACATTTTCCCGGTCATCTCTAATCCTCAAAAAAAAAAAAAAATTACGTCCATCAATCGATTTTCCGTCTAATTACCTCCAACTCATCAATATTTCCACCTCAAATCGACGATTCCCCGACAAATCGATAGCTAATAATTAAATATTCGAACTGAACTTTAAATTTCACTCAATTCCTGATTGATTGAGAATTGAGGGAAATAATAACTCGATATATAATATAGTAAATAAAAAAAAGGGATGAACTGAATCAGAAGTCGAAAAAAAATTCCTCAACGAGAGCTTTTCCTAGTGCAAATAGAATAGGTAGTTCGTCACGCACATAAAATACGACAAAAAAACAAATAACAAGAGCTACTGTAATGACGAACATAAACCCTTAGACAGACTTATTGCCCTCCGGTGATTATACGAATGAAAATGAAGAAAAAGCCAAGTGATTTTGTTTCTTGGGAAATTTTTTCCGGGGGACATTGTCCAGGATATTTTTTCCCGGTCGAATAACTCCGGACACCTTGGAGTCTCCCCCCGGAAATGAACCTCATTTTCCCCCATTAATTCCAGACCCACGTCACCAATAAATCCTTTACCCCGAAAAACTTATCGATAACTGGAAGAAAATTCCTGACAATAGAAACCAAGTCCATCACCCACCAAACCGGAAATTTTTCCCGTATATTCCAATGACCGATAAATCATCCACACTCTGTTTCATTTCCTTTTCCAATCGATTCCCTCTCAATCCCTTAAAAACAATTTCACGTCAGTAAAACGGACTTTTCAATCCCCCCCCAAAAAAAAACTGAACTAATAAACAGCGATGAACAAATCCAGAGATCAATAGAATCTGATTCAACCAGACGGGAGAATTGTCAACGGTGGAAAAAAAGAAAAATATTTTTCTTGAATCCATTGGAGTGAAGAAAAAATTTCAACGATTGACTTTATCAAATTGAATCTGGAAAATTCGCAATCCTGCATTGCAGTTACTCCACATTTTTCAATTCCCCACATCACTTGAACGATTTCAACATTTTGCATTCGACTGCCAAGTTTCAGCCCTAGCCCTCAGCCCTCACTTTTCCCTTTTTCTCTTTGTGGATTTATCCCCCGGGGGTGCAATACGCTGAAACTTATTAAACTATTTCAATTATGGACATCTCATGGTGTGCATTCAGTGGTTACATTCCACTTGCATCATTTGCCACTGGCATTTTGTGTACCAGCTGTTTTATATACTGAGAATTCTTCCAGTACTCGTGAATCAACATGGAGTAAATACTGGAATTATTCATTGGCGTCCGAGTACTCTATTTTATTTTCCACAAAATTCCCCTCTGAATTTGTATTTCCCGGATTTTACAATTTTATCAATCCAAAAAACCTTCTATTCTCTATTTAATTATTCACTTCAAAGAGTATTAATCCGAAATATTCTCCCGTAAATCCGAATTAAATTTCAATAAACCAATTCTGGAATTTAATTCAAAAATTCATATTTCCGAGCACAAAAAAAAAATGCACAATGCATGTTTTTTCCACATTTTTCTCCGTGTTTACATTTATTTTCTATTTTTTTTTTGTTATTTCGATTTTCACCCCGAAAACTAGTAAAAATAGGTGTAAATTAGGAATTGAATAATTTGTGGAGGCATCCTCTCGGCGAGTATTATTGAATGAAAAGCCACCGTTACGGAGAGGAAACACGAATGCAATACCCGGAGTATTATTGAATCTACGACCTATCCCCTGTTATAATGTACCCCCTCCTCCCCATCACCCCCTTATCACCCCGTACAGCGACAATTGCGCCACTTTCACCCCCTCATCCGCGACACCGTCTCGAGACAATGGAGAATAAAGAGAGAACGCAGTCTCTCACAAATGGCTGAGTCCGTCTCGTCTATTACCATTCACTCCACGACTAGCCCTCACACCTCTCACCTCCATCACCGAGCAATCGACGTCAATTACATCCGGAAGTGCAGTCTAATTTTTCTACCCCACCCCATTTTCCACGAGTTTCTATTCGTTTCACCTCAACATCCCGAGGTTTTACGCAAATCATTTGTCGATGGAATCAATTCAATCCACTGAATTTTTCAAACTCATTTTCCCATTCACTCAATTCAATTCATTATTCACCGAATGTTTATCGCAATTGGAAGAAAATATTTTCGCTAAGTACATCTGGCGATTGAATTAATAAAATGAACGGGTTAATTCCGAATAATAAAATTGCATTTTATGGAATTTGGAAATTTTCAACGAGTGAAATTTTAAGATAGTAAAAAAAAATAGCGCGATTGAGGAATATACTCGGTGCATTCTTCGTTAAATCGAGGCGATTTTGTCCCGGAAGTTACCGGTCGAACTCCCGAAAGAATAAAACAAGTATAGAATGAGAAAAAAAAAACGGGAAGAAGTGGATCATGAAGAAAAGTGGAGGTACAAGTTCTGGCCAGCTGCGTCAGTATCGTTAGTCCAGTGCTAAGAGAGCCTTATTCACCCTCCCGCCCCTCCCTCCCCATTCGCCCCCAGAGGGAGGAAGAGGGTGAGTGGACTACCAAGAACCTCCAGGAGGGAGACAAAAAGCCTGAGGCAGCAGCGTCGTTATACGAACAACTCTCTTCCAGTTATTGTATGTGCATTGCCCTCTATTTCTCCATTTTTTTCTCATCTCTTCCATCCTGCCCCCCTCCCCGTCCTCCCTCCTCCACCTTCTCCTCCTCCTCCCACCCAACGTCTTACAGGGACGAAAGAAAGCAACGAGGAACTCGCTGAAAGTGGACCTGGCACGTACGATGCATACATGAATTTCAAATACATAATATAATATGTATATGTAATGCACATTGCCGAGGGGACATATGGGTAAACGTGTACCAAAATGATTTCTCTGTGTGTGAGGGGGTGAGAGGGGGGATTGAGTCTCCCTGTGTCTGGAAGGGGTAGCATACGCTCTGTCTCATGAATGCATTCATGATGTGCTCTCACTGGTGTATGAGAGAGATGGATATGTACTCGAGATCTTCATCGGCCAATGTGTACGCTTCCATCAATTTTATTGAGATTGTTGGAATGGATTTCGCTCCGATCCTCATTGGTCCATGCACTGGCATTTCCAGACCTCTCGTGCTTACTGATAATTTATTGAATCTTGAAGGGTTGTTTTGGAATTCAATGGTCCACGGTAAAAATGAGCAGGCGGTATTCATAAATTTTCATGAGACAGGAGCGACGCCATCTTGCGTCGACATCCCTCCCCTTCGGGAACGTGACATGGCCGGAGCGTCCACCTCGCGTTTTTAAACAATTATTGAAATTGTTTATGATATTCGAATCGATTGAAACTTGTTGCATTCTATTTGTATGGAGTGAACAATTTTTTGGACCATTTTGCAGATTTTTAAATTGTTTTTTAGTGGAGAATTGATGGAGTAAAGTTTGAAAAAAACTTGAAAATTAATTGGGAATACCCAAAATTATCTAGAAAACTCGAAATTTTGAGGGAGAAAATTATTGATTTCCTTTTGAAGACGTGAATGAGAATTTTGCGAAAGAATTTCTCTGGAGATGGGAAAGGCCTCAGATCCCAGATACAGTGAGATTACTGGAGTCATTATCCCTGTCATTATTACCTTTGACTCCATCGAAAACGAGAGACCCTCAGGTACAGAGTTAACCGAGTTTCGAGCCCTCTCCCCAGAAATGCTGTTCTAACCTCGAGAAAATCAAATGACACAAAGTGTGTTGAAACTCCAGTGTATACACTGCGGCGGTAACAGTTGAAACTTGGGGGTATCCACTGAGTAGAATGATCCCCTCGTAAAATCCCGGGGTTGAAATAGATTGGATCAGTTTCGAAACCTAGAGAAGACACTGCACCTGAGGTACTGCTTTGTGTATGCAATATGGTGCACCGAATCTGCTGCGTGTAGAGTCGTAAATGCGAGGTGATTCACGTGAGATGAATCCCAATTGAGTGAGTCAATCTCAATCTAAACCGCAGATACTGATGACAGAATGATTTTTTTTTCAACTTTCGAATAATTGAGAAACAATTTTCAAGCGCCAATGGACGAATGGAAAATTAAAAATTCAAACAAAAATATAGAATTCACAGTTAAACCTGTTAAACCTCACGAACTAGTTGAGCTGATGGATTAATAATTCCATAATTAGCGCACCTGATTAATTAAAATTCATTAATTCATCAATTTTATAGCTGAAATAACGGGGAGAGGTAGTGAATTCACTTATGCCTGCACTTTTTCCTGCGCTAATGAAAAATATAGAGAGGGATAAAGAAGAGCTGGTGACAACTAAAATGAGAATTCGAGAAGTAATGAAGAGTATGAAAAAAAACTTTGCCTATCTCGTTGAGAAGTGAGGATATTCTTTTCCCTCAAAGAACTTTAAATGGTCTCGAACAGTGAACCGTAATTTCATGCGTGGCCCCAGCGACTTAAAGCTGTTGGAAGGTTGAGGTGTACGTTTGAAGATTTTGCGGAATAAATTCATGAAGTGAAACAAAAAAAAGAGACAAGACGAAATGGAAATGAACGACGTAAGTACCTCGGCAGTGGATTCAACGGGATTCTGGATTAAGAGATTTGAGAATTTTTGGGTGAATTATTACAGTATTACATAGAAATTCCTCCAATAATAATCGCTTATCTCTCAACGAAAAGTGGAATTAAAGTGTGAAGATAAATGGGGACGCGATGTAATTGAAAAGAACAAATTTAATGAGAATTAGAGCGATCATGGAAATACCCCAATCGGGTATCAGTTTAATAAATAAATGGATAATTGACGTGGAGGTATGAAGAGGCAAGTGGATAATCTCATGACGAAATCCATGAAAAGGAAGAATGGAGAAAGAGAAATAGAAGGTACGAGGGAGGCGCGGGGGATTTATAATGAAGAGAAAAAGGTTAAAATGTCTGGATCTCGTGAGAATTGGATGGGGTAAACTAGGGGTTGAAGAATGGAGGAATGGGGGTTGAGGGAAAGAGTGCAACGAGCCGTATGATAACCGCGAGTGCATAGTCTAGGGCAATCAAGGAGAAAGCGAAAAGATCTCGTGAGGTACGAGCAATCCAACGAGTGATTATGTACCGAGACGAATTAAATCCCATGTTTTAAGTTAAACCCCGCGACTTGTAACTATTTACTAAATAACATGACTCATGTAATTTAACCGACACCAGTCACCGCATCTCTGAATTCATCCCATTTGCATACTAATATTTATTTATTTATTTATAATCAGATATTCCTTCAATATTATTCCCGAATTCTCATTATTCTCGATTTAAGATCGACTCGTAATCGATTGAGAGGCAATGCTATTTTATTTTTAAATTATTTTTTTAGATATTTAAATTATTTTTTAAGTTGTAATATTTGGGTTGTATTATTAAAATTATTAAAAATAATAGCGTGAAAAATTACTGAGGAAAATCGCTAAAAGTGTCGCCATCGTGAGATGCTAATGATTTTGGCACCCCAAAGAGAGGAAATGATTTCGATATACCGAAAAGAATTGGGTGCTCTCTGCTCTATTCATTCATTTTTTTCTCCACTCGTTTTGTTATAAATAATCCACAGCACCATTAGTCATGCCCGTCGGAGGTGAAAAAGAAGAATCCCACCCCCTCCCCCCGCCGTTTTTTTTGCCCACCGTATGTGGGACAATGCGAGGGACTTCTTTTTTTTTTGAGCCTTCATCCGCATTCTTTTTCCGTAATTCAGGAATCAGCCGAGGCATTGATTAATCGTCGCATCTCGATTCTCATCTGGCCACGGCTTTTCATTTTTATTGTGGGGTACACAAGGGGTTAATACCCCACTGGGTGATTTTCTCGGTAAATGCATTATCTGAGACAATCATCAATCATCACTGACAAATGCACACCAAATGAAAGATTCGCCCATGATGGGGTGAAAAGTTGGTCGAGAGGTGATGAAATTATTTCAGAAATCCATTTGCAATCATAAAATTTCATCGATCTCATGGGATTCCACATGAAATCATGCGAAATCAAATGAAATTTATTGAATACAAATAAATTAAATAATGACAATTTAATTGTAATCATAAAAAAATCATTTACTCCTGAAATCACTCTAAATAAATGATTCCAGGAATTTTATTATCACACTGAAATTATTTTCCTAAAATTCACGTGCGACTTGTCACTTTTCGTTATTTTGAAACTTTACGATTTGGCGGGAAAAATTTTTGGTGAAAAATCAATTCGATTGGACTTAGAAAACCGATACCTTCCATTGCCATGACCCCACCAGAATTTACAACAGGTGCAATCGATCTCTCGATACCTTAAAAACTCTAGCGGCATCACAGAGTGGAAACCTATTAGAACGTGATAGATTGCCAAGATATGAAGGATGAAAATGAAAATTTTTCAGCAACGATTTATCGTACAGTACACGATGGCCCCTCTATCATCCGTCCACGTGTGCATTCTTTGATGGATATCGAGGAAATGTCAGTGGAACGGTGGAGAAACGGCCAAGGGAAAAATATATATATAGAGAGAGAATGGAGAAAATGAGGGACAGATGAGACTGAGTGATTGGTGGAGTATACCTCATGCTTTTCAATCCGTGATAAAAAATCACTTTATTTATCGGTAGGGGAGACAAACAGCGGATGCTGAGTGCTGTACTACGAGTTGTCAAACATCATACCAACAATTTCATCAACAGAATTTTTTTGCTGTGTGCGCGTTGAGTTAAAATTGTTAGAAATCATTTTTACTCACCGCCAGAGGTACATTCGAATTTTCAGAACAGCGAATGAACCAAAAAACGGTCATTTCAATCAAATGAAAAATGTTGGGAAAATGTTTGCCATCACTTCGAGTTATTGATTGATTGTGCTTAACTGATTAACTTGAAATTAAAAATTTATTCATCTAGTTACTCCTCGTTTATTTATTTATTATATTTATATTTATCATTCATGCCTCCACTCCGGCATAAATTGGAGATTCGAAATTCAAAATTGTATTTCAATTAAAAAACATTAAAAAAATGATTATGTATTTCAGTTAATAAATCATTGTACGTAGGAATTAATTTTAAAAAATCCAATCAATCAAAATTCTCGGGGTTACAACAAAAATTATAAAAAATTCTCCAATACACGAGAAAAAAATAAAAAAAACTCGTTTAATTCCCAGGGATCGATCAATAATCATGAATAGAAGATGAGATAACCCGCGAACAGAAGATTCATCCCCTCCACCCTCCCACCCACCCCCTGAATCTAGTTTTCGAAATCACAGGCACATCCTAGTGCATGAACATTTCTCCAGAGATCGGAGAAGTCGAAAAATTCATCCTATTTCAGTTGTCTTATTGAAGCAAGCGGTTGTACTCATATCGATACTTCCGGGTGATTTAACCCACCGCGGGAATTCACCCCCCATACCCCCCACCCACCACCCGCGAGATATTTCCGAGCGTCAGGATATTTTGTGGCGTCCGCTGATGGTCCCTGAGGGCTAAGCAACGGCCTCCCGGTGAGAGAGACTGAAAATATACCCTCATCTATCCGATATCGAAAATAGACGCCGGATGGAGGAATGAGGGGGTGGTGAAAAGGGGTTGAAGGGGGTGGACAACCCCTTCGGCCGTCTGCTGTGATAAAAATAACTGCGGCCGATGATAGAGCCAACGGCCAATGATCTCGGGGATATTTGATCGGGGTTTTAAGAGTTGTGGATGGAGAAGAACAAAATGGACGCTCATTCCGGATTTTTACACGATTTTAAGGGAAGATTTTGTTACTACCCCTCACCTCCTGACCATTCCGTCGATTTTAGACTTTACACGATTTTAGGGAGATGATAAAATTTAATTATTAATTGCGGCTCGCAGGATTTTATGATTTTATACGGTCTTAACAATTTTTGCTGATTTTTTTTAATGATTATAATTAAATATCTCAAGATTATTGAATTAATTTTGCCCCCCTCGGTATTATTAGAAGATTAAGAAAGAAATTGATCTTTTAAATTTGAAACTTGGAAGATAAATCTGCAGTTGCACGTCATCTTCATGGTTTGTCTGACTATAGATTGAGTTCGGTCCCTTGGACTCGATCCAAAACTCATCGCTGTAACACCGCGTGTGCGGTGGGCAACTGGAAACAACGCCCGATTAATTACTTTCCATGGCCCTGTGGCTACCAAGTAAATATCTAACCGTTGCAACAAACAGTTAAATCCAAAACCCCACCTCCTCGAACCCTTGTAGTCCTCTAATCCTAACCAAAAGTTGGTGGATATCAGCCGACCATTTATCGACTACACACCTCTCCACTAATTTATCAAACTGCCCTATCAGAAAATTACTCATGAAATTCTATGAAAAACCTTGAAATCTTCATAAATAAATAAATAATCCATTGAATTATTCAATTAAAATGACGGAAAATTATTCAACAAAAATTATTCCTCTGAATTCTCAATCTAGGGTAAACATTAATTATGAATTTAATGTAATACTAAATTATTAAATAGTCATTAAAGGGTAAATAAAGGATATTTAAATAAAAAAATGATTAAAAATCATTCGTTTGAACATTAGTGAGAATAGAAATCAGAATTCTGAGAGTTCTGTCCCGGAAAATCAAAGAGAAAATGGAACAGCGAAGGATAATCTCAACGAGACGATCAAAAGAACGGAATATTTGACGTTTGGATAATTTTTAATGATGACCCATCAATTTTTTGCAATGCTCCTCTCATTTAAACTCGAGCTGGACTTTTCTCCGAGGAAAAAGTGGCCACTTCGTCAGCACCTCACCGGTAATTTTTTTTTACCCCACGGTAATTCCCTCACTTTACGCCACGATTAACCGACCCTCAAATACCTCGATTTTTTTTTTTAATCCCATTTTACCAATTTTTTTTTTTCACTCCACCGTAACATCCGCTCTCCTTCCGTTTTGACGTCGTTAGAGAGGCAGATTTGTAACGTACAAGCCATCCGACGAGATTGGAAGTGCATTTCCCGGGTTGGAATGGTACGAGATAGAAAATGACGGGGAAAATGAATAAAATGGTAAAATGATAGAGCGAAATGCGAAATAAGAATTTGATGGAGGTGTAATTTTATTTTTCACCGTGGTGAAAATTCCGTGGAATTGGAAATGCAGAGATGATTATATTGCGTGAGGATGGAGCTTGAGATGGAGTAAAAATGGTGGTATATAGAAAAAAAAAAGTAAGAAAAATGAATCGAACATCTACTGGGTGCCTTTGGTGCACGGAAATGCTGCAAGTAAGCGTTTCAGGTTGAGCGTAAGCTCGGCTAATCCTCGTCTATTCTTTGGACAGGGGTAGAGAGAGAAAAATGCCAGAGACTATTCACTGGGACAGGAAAAATTTTTAGACGAATCGAATTTCAAAGGATTCACAGACAAATGTGATTTATTCCTGCGGGTTTTCCAACTGTAAAGGATGGTTTTAAAAGAGACTTGAGGCGGAGATAGAAAAAAAAACCACCGGGAATTCTGTTATTTCACTCTCTGACGTATTCGTTAGAAAATCCCGTCTTTTTTTCTCTCGACTACTGGGGCACAATGGACTTCGAGTTAGTTGTAACAGATATCCAATGAAATTTCCTATCGATTGAAAAAAAAATAATGAATTTTGCACGATTGGCTTGAGAGGAAATCCTGAATCAATCATATTGATCATTCATCGATCTCTCGGTGAAAGTTCTGCGAGAAAAATTGACCCTTTTCTTTTCATTTAACCGGAAATTTACCGATCTATGTGATGGAACAATCATCGATCGCCCTTTCCCCTCCCCCCACCCCCAATTATTCATCACAATAATTTCAATAAAAATGTAGAAAAGCCGGAAAATACGAAGTCGATCACCGGGAAGCGAATATAAAGTCTATGATAAATTTTCCAGGAACTAAAATGAAAGATGCTGTGAACTCTATCCCGATATGATCACGAGTCATGGAAAATCTCTCCAATTTCCTATAGCACTCGCACTCATATTTTTTTTTAACACTAAAGGATAAATAAATAATAAAAAAAAATCCTAGGGGGGATAAAAAATGGTAATGGATGGGGTACGTGTGAGGGTGAAATAGATATCGATATTTTTCTCGTACATTATCGTTCAAAGTAAAAGGCTCATGTCCGAGTGCCTACGGGGATGGGAAAAGGGGTTTTCGAGGGGGTGACAGAGGGGTTAGAGTTACCAGGGGCTTCCGTTCGATTTACCCAACGACGAAATTGCTTTTGGGCTTCGCCATCCGAGGGACTGGAATATTCACGATCCGCGTAGATATATCAGAATGACACTCCACGGGTTAAATGTGCCATCCCAATATTTTTTCTATCGGAATTTGACAATGAGAGATAATTTTTTTATACTATTCCCTCCCTCCCCGTCCACCCCTAATCAACGAATCTAGGATAAGTGCAATAATTGCCAATTGGCTTTTTATCGCTGGATTAAATTTTTTTAATGAAGCGCTTGTAAATTATTCGGTATGTTATCAAAAAAAAATATATTATCGCCATTCTTTTACGCCCGCGGCTTTTATCGGTTAAATAAAATTTTGAGGTGTTAATAAAGTTTTTATGTTTAATGCGAGATAATTTCTCGTAGAGTGTTTCTTTCGGTGGGGAGTAATTATCAACGGATGTCACGGAATTATTATTTCAGATAATGAGAGAAGTTCTTTATAAACTCGTGATTTTTCATTAGAAGATTATATTTTTATAGAAAAACCCGGGAAATTATTGATGAGGAACGATTTTCCGATAGTTAATGAGATATTTTTCATGATTTTAGGGAAAGAACTCTAGGGGAATCGAATTAAATCTCCGATAATTGAAAGACAAGACACGATTTCGATTGGAGTGCTTAAAATTCCGAGATAGATTCATATAAACTTCTCCCATTAAATAAATAAAAAAAAAAGAACAGTTGTTAATTTTTTTTTTCAGTTTTTGGTGGATACCAAAGGCGCGCTAGCCCAAGTAATGGCGTCGACGTGGCGGTGGGAGCAGCGAAAGCACTGCCATATCATTCAACTGAAGCCTTTGTCACTCACAAAGGAGAATAAAAGAAAGACTGTAGGTAAGAGCCCTCAATCATTCAAAAATACAGATAAAAGCAGAAGAAAAATGTTTTTAAAAAAAGCCACGGAATGACGTATCGATGTGCTAAATAACAATTCCTCCAATTTCCTGTGAAGAATTACACGCTAGACCTGGTATATTACGATAGGGTCCATCCACGTTTTCCTTCCTTTCATTCCACCCCCTTTTGCAATCCCCCTTTGCCACCCCTCCCTCTTTTACAGTACTAGCCGTAATCTCGATTTTCTCTTTTGTCATGTTGATATGGTCAAAGGTGAACACGGAAGCAGAAGATCTTTTTGCTATTTCCAGCTGTAACCCACGTCCTTGTCCTTTCATCTCCTTCAGTCGCCTGTACTCTTATTTTTCTCCGTTTTATCATATATTTTTTTTTTTATTTCCACTCTCGGTAGAAAAATCCACTACTGTAATCTCTCTTCGATCGAAACATGGGAAATCAGGTTTTCTTTTTTACTTTGTTGTGTCGTGATGAGAGGTTGCCATTGGTTGAAATATTTATTGGAAATTAATTGATTGGGGAATTGGAGGATCACTGGTGGGTATTTACTCTTGACATTTCGCGTGATTAATTGTTTTTTTTTCTTTTGATGAGGCAAATTAAGAGGATGTGGTATTTATGGGGTTTTTATTTTGATGTGGAATTGTTTGAGTTTTGAGTTTGGTAAATCTTGATTAATTAGGAATTATTGATTTTAGGAAATTTTGTGATAAATTATTCAATTTTCATTTAATGAAAAATTCAGAGAATTTATTCGCGAATTAATTGAATTCTCAATAAATGAATTAATTCACCAGTGGGGAATTTCAAATTAATTTTCCTCTGTAATTTTATTATAATTTCAAGATTTTCACGAGAAAATTCAGTTGCAATTTTCCAGAAGTAAAAAATGGCTTTCACTAGGGCATTAATTCGATTGAAATTGCAAATAAGAATTTCAAAGAAACAAAAAGGCCTAAGGGACATTGAAAAACAAATAAAATATGACGAGTCTGATTGCCCAATAAAATAATCAACTCCCCACTAAAGAGTTCCAAATAAATTTCCCTGTTATTTTTTCGAATTTCAAATTTATCACTAGAAAATTCAAGTGCAATTTTCCAAAAGGGAAAAACAGCTTTCACTGGTGCATTAATTCAATTGAAATTGCAAATTGGAATTTCAGAGAAACGAAAAGGACTAGGGTATGTGCAAAAACGAGTGATGAGCCTGAGGGACAGAAGTGGTGGATGTCTGTAGCGACTGAATCGAGTGGACAGCATTGCTGATGCCAGAGGACGAAAACGTGAGTTACAGTTGGCGAATTTCATTGAATCGAATTTCATATAATAATTACCGATCTATTTTCAGTTTTAAATCTGCTGAATCGAAACGTTAAACAGGGGGAGGGCACAATGGGCCCGGGATCATCGACGGTATACCCCTGAGCGATGCAAGTAGTTGGGGCTGTGGCCCTGCTAGTGAGCATGTGGCTCACTAGAGAATGAAGAAGCAAAACGTCCGGACCCTATCGTTGATCGTCTGCACGTTCACCTACCTCCTCGTTGGCGCTGCAATATTTGACGTCCTCGAGTCCGAGACGGAGAAACGGCGCAAGGAAGTGTTGGATGGTAAATTAACTGAAATAAAAAAAATGAGAAATTTAATTATGAGAGGAATTACATTAGAATTTGGATTTTCAAAAATACGCGAGAGATACAACGAATTTATGAGAAGAAAAAAAAAATAGAGAGATTCTAATCCGATTTTCACCCTCTGCTTTCAGACATTGAACGAATGATCATACGCAAATACAACATAAGCGAGGACGACTTCAAGATTCTGGAGACTGTGGTGCTGAAGACGGAGCCCCACAAGGCAGGCCAACAGTGGAAATTCGCTGGTGCATTCTACTACGCAACAACGGTCCTCACAACAATTGGTAGATATTAAAAAAGCCGATAAAATTAATCCGATAAAAATTAACGATCCATTCAACGCTTTTGTTCAGCACTCAACATCGATGCTCCATCCTCTGTATTTTTAACCAACTTTTGTTGTCCATCACCAGCCCTAACACCTGATATTATTCCACCATTTTAACTCCCTCCGTAATAAAATCGAATGGAAAGTGTTTTATATCATGCTAGTACTTTCCCTCATTCTCATCAACCCTCTCCTATACTTGTTTTCCATTTTTTTTTTGTTTTTTTTTTCGGTTTTTATCCAGGCTTAACTTTCCATTATCAGGTTACGGGCACTCGACGCCGAACACGATAAGCGGCAAGCTGTTCACGATGTTCTACGGGATAGTCGGTATACCCCTGGGTCTCGTCATGTTCCAGAGTATAGGAGAACGATTAAATAAATTCTCATCCGTCGTTATAAGAAAAGTCAAGCAACTGCTAAATTGCAGAGACGTACAGGTGATTCATTGCCACTTAGAAACGTATTTACCCTATTTTTTTTGCAACTCGATCGGTTTGGAACTTCACTAATTGGATATTTCAACTGACAAAACTCAAAAAAAAAGGTTTTGAACTGAAAATTTCATATTTTCCTATTTTTTTGAAAATTATTCAGCTGAAAAATCTAACAACTGTCGAAAAAATATTAAATAAACTGTAGAAAATTCCTTGAAAATTCACGAAAATAATTGATTAAATCTTCAACATTTTCACGAATTTCGAAATATTAAAAAAATATATTCCGTTATTTTTCCAATTTGAAATATGTAAAACTCCGAGCTAACACGATGCCATTATTTTTCAATTTGTCAAGGCCTCGGAGATAAATTTAATATTCGTCGTGACATTTTTATCGAGTCTGACGATAACAGGCGGTGCAGCAGCATTTTCACGGTACGAGGGCTGGTCATACTTTGACTCAGTCTACTACTGCTTCATAACACTAACGACCATTGGTTTTGGTGACATGGTGGCACTCCAGAAGGACAATGCACTCGAGACTAAACCCGAGTACGTTGTATTTGCACTGATATTTATTCTTTTTGGTTTGGCAATCGTTGCCGCATCGTTGAATCTACTGGTGCTCAGATTTGTCACCATGAACACCGAGGATGAGAGGAGAGACGAAGCCGAGGCACTTCAAGTAAGAATCCTATCACTAATCATCAATACCCTTCTACCCGTCCACAAAACTCATCAACAATTTGGAATTCTGCTTTAAAAAAAATTACTGCATTTGCCAAAAAAAATTCGATACTGCCCTATTTTTTAAATCTGTCATATTGAATAGTGCTACCAAATTATTCATCCGGATCGTTATCGAAATAGAGAGTAATTTATATTTTTATGGTGATTGGAGTGAGTGAGTTAGTGAGTTTGAGATGAAAACCGTTAGAGAAGAGGAAAAGTAATAAGAAATTTTTATGATAAAAATATGTTGCAGGCGGCGCAGGGAGCAGTGAGACTCGAGGGTGACGTGATAACTGCAAACGGCTCGATATTATCAGGCCAGATGGGCAATCAGGGTGATACGATATCGCTGTACGACGATGCATCGGTGTGTAGCTGCAGGTGCAGTGGTTTTTACAGAAAAAGAAGGAGACCACGTTTTACAGTACGTCGTTCACCCGGTAAAATATCACATCTGCTGCCGATGCAGCAGTTTTCGGCCTCTAGTTACAGGGAGGATATACGTCCACCACCCCTCACGCCACTTCTACAACTGCCGACTATATATCAACACAGAGCCAGCATCTGACGTCCACCATCGGTCAAAACTCTTCCCATACATGCTCATGAGTTTATTCAGTACCAGGCGCGACGTGCCTCCGTGTAAATTCCTTATTACTCTCATTTTCCATTCAACTCTTGAGGATATTTGCCAGACATCGTGAATGTATTCTACCAGTCGTTAAATAAATTGTTCATCCATCAAACGCAGGATTCATCACAAATACAGTACATATGTGGATATATATTAATTATATGCACATATTTTCGTGAATTATTTTTTATTCGTGAGTTTTCCTCAAAGTGTTTTGGCGGTTCTCCTCGACTCGAATTTTAATTTTTTTTATGTCAGCGAATTATCGATTTCAGGAGCGACTACAGCGATTTATTATTTTTTTTTTTGTGTCAATTTAAAAAATTGGATTTCCAGATAATTGGTAAATATCCTTGAGTGATTCAATTCGCAGTGAGAAAAATGTAATATCAAGTAAATGCGTCTTGATTTCCCAATTTTTCTTGTCTGCACGAACAATCGTAATCTTTCATTTCGATAAAAAATAAAAGAGAAACAAAAAATTGTAATTAAATACGAAAATTAAGGGTACGGTGATGAACAAATGAAACAAGTATAGATAAATCAATTGTGATACGAAAAAATAATTCTATAAATAATATTAAAAATGAAAAACGGAGCAAATGATTTTTGGGGGGCTAGGAGGGAAGTAGAAACGGGTCTGCTCTCTTCAGACACTCAAATTTCGTTCTCATTTCTCAATTCGATTAATTTTTCAAAAATAAACGTCAGAATAATGACGATAAGTTCCAAATTAGTATCACATTAATACGACAACGTCGTTTAATCCTGATAAATATAATTCCCGATAAATCCATACCGTCAAATTTATTTCCATCAAATAAACTTTATTGATTTGCTCCATCTAATTATCGATGAAGACTCAATCGAAAATAGAAATAATTAAACGGATGGCTTTGATGAGAATAAATAATGACGTTAAAACGGCAGAATTAAATGATGTGGAGTCGTTGAAATCCATTCATTTTGTCGCCCGAGAGCTCAAACACTGAAAAATCCGATCCACATATTTTGAAACCCCCCCCCCCCCCCCCATACCACACCACCATCACTGCGAGACTCAATGATCATTGGGAATGATGATGATAAATCCTTGTACAAAAGAATAATCGAAAGAGATTTGATGATTCGAGGGAGAAAGATTATAAATATGACAGCGTGCAAGTGACCATGTGTTCCGTAGCGCAAGATTATATTTAAAGAGGCACAGATTATATATATACAAGAATATAAATACTATAAATAAAAATTGAAAAAAAAAATGAATAATAAATTACGTTCAAACTTCAACTAGTGGAGGTGAGAAAAAATGACAATTTTTTCATTGAACAAATTTTGCAATTTGTATATATAAATTAAATATGAGGATATAAATACAGAATAGTTATTAGGTGCTACGAAAACGAGTTGAGGCGAACCTCGTGCCTCGATGTAAATATTGAATTAATATTAAATAATGAAAAAAAAGTAAAAATATTAACGAGTAATTGAATAATTGATCGTAAAGAGAGCAAAGGCGACGAATGAATCTCGAATTTTACACTCTCCCCTAACTTTTAAGTGATGATAAAATGCAATAAACAACACGATAAATCACAGCATTACTGCGGATAATTATGAATTAACATTTGCTTATGTGACAGTGAATCATCTCTCGACGAACCAATAACTAGATAATTGTAATTGAGAGGACATTGGGATTATTGTAGAATGGTTACGATTAATCTATACTCTTCCACTATTTCTAATCTCCGTCGACGAAAAAACAAAAATCACTTATTTATCGAATATTTATCTATTGATCAGACAAGTTGGATTTTTGGATTTTGGTAGTTGTAGGGTAGTTCTGGGAATTATGGTTAGTATCTGGACATGCTTTTGAGGGAATTACTTCAAACGGGTTGTAGAATTAATTGCAGGTTAAATTAGAATTTCATGGTTGAAGGGAATGCGAGGAATCGCTCGACATCCTTGATTAATTTTCCAGTAAAGGCATGTTTTCCGCAAGCCATCGCGATTTTTTTATTTTGAAAATTATTGAAAATCTCAACAATTTTCAATAATTTTCATTATCAGATCGACAAGAAAATGAGTTTCATTGCATATTCACGGCGTTAACAATTTTTTTTTCATTCACCAGCGAATACAAATGAACATCATGTACAATTTGTCGTTGTTGAAATTTTGGCGGTAAAACTTTTGAAATAACACCGAGAATTCTCCCCATTCCCTTGTTCCCAGAAAAGCAATTTCCGCGATGATGAATCCAGATAAAAAAAAATAAACTCCATAGCTTATTAATTAATCCACCGTCGGATAAAATACATGGGGGTATACGACGGAGCTTTAGTTAGAAATGGGACGCAATTAGTGATATGGGGTGAGGGTGATGTACTTTTGCTGGTTTTAAACGAGTACAAATGGCCATAAGTAATGAGACAGTTTCGAAGTGGTGGGATATACTGTACAACAATGGAGATGGAATTAATTGACATTCTGATTGTAAATTGAAAATTGTAATGTAAATATTTATGATGAATGATAAACGAGAGATAATTGTTGAGATAAATAAGGAGATGATTATTTCGTCATTATTCTCAGTCGTTGTTTTTGTTGTATTAATTGTCAAAGAAAATATTATAAAATATGTCATTACTCGGCTTTTACATCATCTCCTCATTGAGCTCAATGAATGATTAATTCATTCGGTGATCTTACGAATTATGGATATGGCCTTCGTAATGTCATGTCGCTGATATAAACAGACGAACATTAATTAGATATCCTTGCACAGTATAGCACGCATATTTTTCTCTCTTATCAATTATTCATCTTCTTCTTCAAACTATTATATCCACCGGCTCTTGTACGTCCAGACTCAGAAAAATAATGAATGATACGAGTGACAGAGTTGGATTATTGTAAAAATTATTTCAAGATACGAAAGAGGTAATTATTAATTTGTTAACATCGTTAAGTATTTTCATTGCATCGTCGATTGATGTTTTGTATTATTTTAGCTGGCTAAAGACGCGAAGATTGATAGTTCATTGATTTAATAATAATATTGTACGAGTTGCCAACGAATTTTAGACCAAAAACCAATGAATTTTATTCAAAGTGTCAAAAAATCAGCGTCGACCACTGCTAGTGAAAAATAAAGAAATAAATGAGAGAAAAAAAAACTGTCAAAGTACGATAAATCAATGATTTATTTACTCCTCTTACTAATTGAATAAACTATTTCTATTCTATTCTGTTCTTCAAAATTCAAAAAAAAAAAATGAATGGATTAAAAAATATACCGGCGAATTCGACGACTGAAAATCAAAATAAAAAATCACTTGGACATGCTTCAACTCTCTCACGTATTTCTGTAAATTCAATAAACTTTTTCCTCTCAAAATTCCAAAGAATAAAAAATAAATAAACGACAATTGGCAATAGAAAATTACTGAGCCTCAGAATTGGTGCCATGAATTTGTGGTTGTACAAAGTTTATAGTGATTTATTTCCTCCAGACTCTTTACGTCGAAAACTTATTTATCTAGTTCATTTGTCTTGAACACCAGTGTGGACAGACCACAAACTTTCCAATTGTATTTTTTTTTATCTCTCAGACTGAAATACTGTTGACTTTGTACAATCAGACGCTCATCTCCACAGGTTGATGCACCGATGCAATAGGAAACTGGTCTCAGCGTGTAAATAAATTATCCGAATTACCAATTAATTGAGTCCCTCGCTCGATCCATCGAAATATTTATTAATAAAGCAGAAGGAGCTCTCCCCTAATTCACTTGATTAAAAAGTTTTCTCAATCTTTCAGAAAATGTATTATCTCACGCTGACCCAGTTTCCGTAATTACGCCCTTCCAAATTAAATCCCCGGGCATAATTAATCAATTGCACTTATCAATGACAAAAAAAAAACAACTACTTCCCGGTAATTTTTAAACTTTCTATTGGGTATTTAAAATGACACGGTAATACTGTAATAGAGATAAAATACGATGCAATATATATTTGTAATAGTTGTAAAGAGAGCCAACAATGCGATTTACCAAGGGATAAATTGATTATTTAGAGAGTGGAAATGAAAAGTGAAATTTTGCTATCACTGTTATAGCAATAAGGAGAATGTATAGTTACGAATTTAACGAATTCAATAAATCTAATCGACCTTGTATTAATTAAAACAAAAACAATTGTGCATCGAAGATAAAACCGAGGAGTGATTGAACAGCAAGTGATTGACACGAAGAAAATAACTGATCAATTGCATTAATTTCCTAAATTCAATAAATTTCAGTCTTCGATATTTTTCTTCGTGTGAATGAATTACTTGTAAATATTTCCGAGGGATTAAAAAGTGTGAATAACCGCGAGATAAATAATTGATCGAATGGAGGATAAAACCTATTTAATGTACCGGTTTAGGGCTCGACACTGGATTTTAAATAAAAAAAAAAGAAAGTAAGGTTTAAATTACAAAATCTCCGTTGTGGTCAAATGGGTGGAGAATTAATAATAACTAGAAAAATGGTGAAAAAAAAAATCATCGCATGAGGAGAAATTCAATTTTGGGCTTTTTATTCATGTTGTAATTTTTGCGCGATCAGTTTCAATTCTTATAGATTAAGAAATTCCATTTGACTTTATGGTGGATTGATTGAATCGAATGATGAATTACTTCAAATCATACAATAGGAATTGAGTGTACTTCACTGCATTAATTCAATCACGAGATTAATCTCCTCCCAGAGAGCAAAATAAATCAATTTTCTATTCAATCAATCGACAAATGTTATTAACAAAAAAAAAAATCGAGGGGACAAAAATTACCTAAAAAATTAAAAAGACACATCTTCCAACGTATTTAGACGAGAGTGCCTATCGAGTAAAAAATAAATAAATTCAGGATTGTAATAACTGCGGAACGGTTCGAGTGAAAAAATCTGAACGAAATGATGTTCCACATATCTCTTTTTTCAATAAAGAACAAAACAAACAAAATAAAATATTAAAAAATCTCAAGTTAACGCGGGGGCAGAATCTGCACATTCTCGCAGATGAATTAAAAGGAAAAAAAAACCGAATGCATAAAATGAAATGGCAGTTCCAACGGCATGAAAAAAACCAAAATATGAAGGGAAAAGGGGAATTAGCAATAAAACAACACGAAGTTGCCAAAACTATAAATAAAATAAATTTTAAAAAACGAGTAAAGTGTGAAGAAATCATGTACCAAACACCTCCAATTCCATTGTAATTTGAAAATTACTATTATGGACTTCCTGATCATATGCTGGTATGTAATAATACATGTGTTCTGCCACAATAAAGCAGTTTTTTAAATTAAATGTTATCATTTATTCACTATCACCTGATAGAATCCCTTCTACTAGTCTAGAATTATTGTTCCCCAGACGATTAAACATTCAAATGATTCTATGGCGCCATCCAACGAGTTGCGCACACATCTTGTGATCGATAAGCTAGATTTCTGAATTATTAAAATAAAAATACAAAATTGCAGGAATAAAATAAGATATTCCAGGAGATGCTCTACGAATTTTCCCACTACTATCGAATTTCTGACATTTCAGGATGTAGAGTAGATATTTTCGAAATCAAAGATTGAATCATGAAGAAAATAAATTCCAGAGAAAATCCACAATAAAAAATCCCAAACGATCCTGACCCAGAATTGCAAGACGAAGAAGAAATAGCATCCGATATCATCTCAAATAAATTGGATTAAAACAGAGGTAAGATAAGAAGTCGATTTAGCTGAGATGTACATTTTCGAGGATTATCTGCGAATCTAAGAGATACACCGAGATTTTAGTAGAGACCC
The DNA here is from genome assembly GCF_000806365.1 of Fopius arisanus. Taxonomy (NCBI): domain Eukaryota; kingdom Metazoa; phylum Arthropoda; class Insecta; order Hymenoptera; family Braconidae; genus Fopius; species Fopius arisanus. The sequence goes on along the minus strand of NW_011887798.1, from coordinate 466,418 downwards.
TTTTCGTCGAGCAGAATGAGAGCTATAAAAAAGATTCCGATAAAAACATCGCGATCTCCCTTAGATTAAAAAATATTTCCCCATAACCCTTTATACCCGGATTACCGATATTATCCGTTAATTAAATCATCTCAGCAGGACAATATCTCATGTCCTGAGCCCGATGTCATCCAACTTCCAAAAACCTGACCGAACCTTCCCACCAGAACTTTAAAAAAAAAAAAAACAAAAAAAAATACGCTAAACCCGAGCGTCACCTGACGCCAGGTTAAATTATTAACCCAGAAACCCCATCCATGTCATCATCCTCAGGAACCCCGCCATCCCCTCGCCCCTATCAATACCCACCAAAAATACCCGAACAATCGATAAACCCCGCGAACATTCCCATCCTGATAAGACCCTGTCCACCCTGCTACAAAAGCCCTGAAATTTCTCAAAAAACCCCACAACCCCAGCCCCCAAAAAAAATATCTAAATGAAGCCCTCGCTGTGCCCTACCTCCACCAAAATCCTCCAGAATTCCATCCCAAAATATCACCCCCAAAAAATAATGAAAAAACCTGTCGTCAGACAGAACTTAACCTTCCACCAGGGCTCTCACCTCCCGGTGAGAAAAAAAAAAAATTTCCCGACTCCTCACGAGTTCCCCCGACAGATTCACACAAACACACAACACACACATACCGAATACCCACGGAGATGACCGATTGCAACCGATGGTCAACGATTGTGTCTTATTTCCTGGAGTTAAGCCTCAGTCTCACGAGAGAATCAAACAAACGTACGCGTCCCCAAACGGGCGCGGTCTCAAGCCACTCGAACTGGCGTTAAAAATAAATGAAAAATGTCGTCCTACGATTGCATGGACTTGTGCCGTTTGTGTCTCGTTAAGGATCGTGTATCCGTGCCAATATTCGAGGGTGAGGGTGATGTGCGACAGATATTTCTCAAAATTGCTGCGTGCCTGCCGGTCAAGGTAAAACCAACTACGCCATAGATGTCCTCCTTTTTTTTTTTATCACACAGAACCGCCATCTTGACGATACTGTTGTTGTATGCGGTGGTAATGCGCTCTTTTGTTGCGATTATTCCACGACCACTCGTCGTTTTGATAAATTTACTATAAATTTATAGATTACTGGATGCACCGGGGGTTGCGGAAATTTCTGGAATTTTTCGGGGGCCAATACTGCCGGAACTACTGGGACGCCAATTGACTTTTTTGCCGCGCTTTTATTTCTCATTTGTTTCACACGATTTTTCAAAACTAACCTCATGATCTAGAGATTTATATGGAATTGTTTAATTTTTTTTTTATATTACTGCACTTTGGTGAATTTTTGAATTTTCCTTTTTTTGGTTTTTAGAATTTTTGGGAATTCTCGAAATTTCAGATAATTAAAAAATTCTACTTTCTAGGGGATTTCTTGTTCACGTGCTATAAATTTTTTGAATAAACGTTTGAAAACTAATTTTTTTTAGTCTATATTTATCTTTTATGATTATTTTCTTGCAATTTAAAAGAGGATCGTCATGAAATTTTTAATAATTATTTCGTGAATAGACAGATCAATTGCACCTCAATGTGCAGAACTGAATTCATAATGCTATCTTCAATTAAAAAACCGCAATTTTTTCCCCTGAATAACACGTGATACTGATAAATATCGAATTAGCCAGTGGCTGGTGCTGAATAAATCCGTCTGTCCAGACTTAATGGCGGCTTTGTTGGGATCAATTTACATCGAATTTTTTATTCTGCAAAAGTTTTTACAGTCTGGATAGAAGTTGAAAAAAAGTTGTGGCTTCCCCCGAATGCTACAGTAAAAAATAAAATGTCAACTCCCCAAATCTCCAATCAAAAAATTGAATTCTCCTCATTATCCACCAGAAAATGATGCCCATAAATATCGATAAATCATTGAAAAACCAATGATTTTTGACGTTACAGGTAGGAAGAGAAGACAAACTCCCCAAGAAAATCTGTGACGATTGTGTGTACAAAGTAGAATTGCTCTACGAATTTTGGAATACAACAGCAAATGCTGAGAAGCAGTTGCTGCAATGGCTTGGAGAGGATGGAGAGGACAAACAGGGTTACGTATCGAATGTCATGGAATCAGTAAGTAAAAAAAAAAAAGAATCCACTGAATGATCAACTGCCTAAAAACAACGAATGAAACATTAAAACCCCTGAATCTTCCCCAGGAACTGATGAAGCAAGAGACTGTAGAAAACAGACTGGAGAGCTCAGTGATGCAATCAGAAGATCACCAAAACAGCATGAACATGAACATGATGGACCAAATGGGACTGACAATGCCAATAATAATGACCACAGATCAGCAACAAATCACCTCAGTACCAATGTCATCAAGTGGGAATAACATTCAAGCTGTCCCAGGTACAAGTGCACAGTCTCCCAGAGGGAGAAAAAGTGGAAATAACGAGGAGGACGAGGAAGAGAGTGAAGATGAAGATAATTCTGATGACGATTGTGATAATGATGGAGGTAAATAAAAAAATCACCTCTAAAATCACGTCCAAAAATAAAATTTCCATTTCTATCACTCCAAAACTATTTTCCATCAACAATCAATGCATATTCAATGAAGAATCATTTAACAAATGATCATTGATAATTATTGATGATTTTTTTAGGAATTAATGTGAAAGAAGAGACCCCAGAGACTGGTAGAAACGTAGAGCCTTCATTTGTTAATGTAACGATTCCCTGCGACGAGGCAGGACCATCGGGTCTACAACAGCAGAAGCTCTCAGAAATACCAGAGATGGTGATGGGGCCATCATCAGAGGGCGATCCCAAGTCTGGGTGAGTTTAACACTCGATTTCCATTAAAATTACAGTCCAGGGCCAAAGATGCTGTTGTGGAGACCACAAACAGTCTAACACCAAACGTTTTCCTCTTGACTGATTAAAAAAAACAAATAAGCTAAAGAAAAAATATCAACTTCAATTTTTCAGTCTATCAATTAGTCTATTCTTCATTTTATTTGGCTACCCCCTGCTGATTTCCCTCTTCATCGACAATTTTTTTACTCTCTCTACGTTTAAAACCCTGAGGTAAGTTTTTACACACCCCACAAACATCTTTGGCCCCTCAGATCCCCAGCAGTTTGCTCGCTATTCACCACTCGTCAAGAACTATGACACGATAAAAAAAAAAGAGCTAAACTTTTTCCCCTCTTTATGCATGCAAATTGCTGGGTATCATAAATATTATATGTGTATCAAGAACAGCAGCATGTACCTGAAAACGTTCAAATCAACAATTTTCCCTGTGCACTGTCATCCGGACTAAACTAAAGACAACACCAAATCAAGAACTTCCAAAACAAATAAAAAAAATCCAATAAATTCCAATAAAAATCAGTGGAAATATTTGAACGTTTTTCAGTTTTATATTGTGCCTGGTGAACAGAAAAATTCCCATACAACAAAAAATATAATTAATTCCATTGGAATTTCGAGTAGATTGACAACTGCTGTTTTCCTTTTATTTATCGCTATTGATTGAAAAATAAATGGAACTTTTCTGTTCACAAAAATATGTTTCATGTGTCGATATAATATTCCCACGCTTACGTGAAGGCACTAATGCCGCACTCGACCCGAGTTGGTCGAACCACTGACGATCGATAGGTCGTGAAAATTTCGTTTGAAGAGTAATAATTAAAAGAAAAAAAACAAGACAACCCGTACGGTATCGGTTGGCCAAGGAATCACTGACCTCCATCCCCGAATAAATTACCTCAAACAACAAATAACCGATAAGAGCAATGGACCCACCTGAAAAATAACAATACAAATAACCTAGACCTAAGTACCGTGAATTGATATGCGAGAAGAGAATGATCCACGAAAAAAAAAAGGAGTCGAGTGTTTTGAAAAAGGACTTTAGGAGCTTCAGAGTACGAAAAGCCTACGAATTACGATTAAACTATCGCAACACGAAGAGGATGCTGATTATAATAAATCCACAAAGGCGAGTATTTTATTATTTATAAACCAACAATATTAAAAATTCTAATAATTAAGAATCTTATGACCACTATTGAGTGCGCCTCGCGCATTATTTGTTCTGAATTTTATTGTTTGATGATTTTCTCATTTTGATAATCGTCATTTGTGACTTTTTAAATGGCGTTTTTAAATTGAAAATTTCTCTCGTCGCCCACGTCGTAGGACATAGTCATGTCCTTCGTGCAAAGTGGAGGGACTCGAGAGTATGGTATGTCAGTTTGGCGAACCGGTTTTCAAGCGCAGCGCACGAACCTTGACTCAATCGTTTGCAGTCCATTTAGGCTCACGTGCTGCTGCTGCTCCTCCGGTTCTGCCTCGACCCTTTTTCTTCATTTTACCCCACCTCGATAAAAAGAGAATGACCCTGCACACCTCAAGGCGTTGCAGGATCACCTATCACCCCGAATTTTTCACATTTCATCAATTTAAATCTTCAAAGACGAAATAAAAGGAACAACTCGGCAAGCTTTAACGCGCCAGTAGTTCTTCACGAAACTCTGAGAATTAAAAAAAAAAAAAACCAATTGCCATTTGCAATTTTTCTCCTTAACCAACAGCCTTGAGATATTTATTCATCGAGAAAGTGAAAGGAAGACAATCGCGAAGACGGCGGAGCACCCCAGGAGCCTTCACTAGCCACAAAAAGGTGAGAAATTGATTATTAAATTTAAAAAGAAATCTCCCTCAATCCCCTGAATCTGTTGAACAATTAATTGTCGATTGAATTCGCGTGATATTACGACGGCCATCAGCAATGCATCGCACCTAGCACGACCACAGACATCACAACATAAAAAAATAATAAAAGATAATGAAAAAAATTTAAATAATCACCGCCTGTCACTGAATTCGTCAACTGGTGCAAGCCACCAATATAGATCCCCGAGCCATAGGTATTATTATCGAATTACAGGGAAGGCGAATCATTCGGTGGATTATCAGGCATGCTACGCCAGATTCTATCGCCATCCCCAGAAACTGGTGACGGCTCATTCGCTGGCTATTGCAGCCTGATCCAGCCAGGAATCTACAACAGTTATCCGAGCATGTTATCCCCAACGATTCAACACATTGTACCCACATCATCCTATCACCATCCAACCCACTCCACCTCTCTGATATCCCTGGAGCAACCAACCCTGGATCACCTGGAGATTCACGTTGAGACCCACCAGTGTCCCAACTGTGGCCTGGACTTTCGTAGTGTACCAAAGCTCAATTATCACATCAGAATGTGCCATCAAATAATACCAAAACAGGATAACAATCAGATAAAATACACGTGCACATACTGCGGTCGTGGATTTCCATGTTTGAGTCACCTGAGAATGCACGAGGTGACCCACACAAATCCCCAACAAATAGCCCAGAGCAACATATTGAACAATCAATCAATCAATCAGATGATGACAAACGATCAGAATGATCAGCCATTCAGATGTGACAAGTGTCAGGCGTCATTCAGATACAGAACACTTCTGGATCGTCACAAGAAGATGCACACGACTGGTCAGGATAAACCCTACGTGTGTCCACGCTGTCCAATGCGTTTTGAAACGCGAACCCTTTACAATCATCACGCTAAAACTCACAAGCAGGGAACAACAACCGGTGGAACAATTGGACAGATGCAACAATCTATGCCAGCACCACAAATTGATAAACCTCTTGATCCACCTGTATCCTATCCCTGTGACTCCTGCACCAAACAATTCCTCACTATCGAGTCCCTAACAAGTCATAAGGCTGTTCACAGGTCTAGGCCACTTGTTTGCGATGTATGTGGCAAAGGTTTCACACATCGCAAGTACTACGTTGTACATCAGCGTATTCACACCGGGGAGAGGCCCTATCTCTGCGCAATGTGTGGTAAATCATTCACACAGGCATCAACCCTCACTGTACATCGACGTTATCACACGGGTGAACGACCCTACACCTGTACACTTTGTGGAAAGGGTTTTGTAACTCGTACGATTATGCTCAATCACATGAAAAAACACTGAGGTGTGTGTGGGTAGGGGTGTGGGGGGCGAAAATGATAATTGTATTCGTTCATTCTATTGGTGAGCTCAATGTCACGTTATCGCTGTGATAATTGTTAAGTATTCGGGGGAAGTGATTTTAACAAAAAAAAAAATGGTAAGATTTGTTTATTACTGAACCACTGGAAATGTGCCTTTTACCAAAGAGTAAATACCTCTTTCATTAGGTTATCGTGCCTTGATGTTGAAATTAATCCAGGCGAATTATATGAGAGAACGTTTAGAGTAATTAGGGCTCAATAAATCGAGTTGCCAAAAATTGGCAGTAGCCGCTGTAATGATTAATGAGTTAACTATGATGTGATAATTTTAGTGCAATCATATGAAAAAGTAAAAAAAAAAAGCAAATCGGTGTACAACGTATTCAATAACTCAATGTTGATGATATTCAATGTAAATTTATCGTGAACGTAACGTATCGGTCGTTATCAATTTTTCTCTTGCTCATTGAATAATTGACGAAGCTCAATAAAGTAAAATAAAGTTGGCATTTTCTTTTATTCATTTCTTCAGGCTCATTGTTTTTTTTATTCCAGTCAAGGTGACGTACTGCTGGCCAAGGTAAGAGGGTAAAATCTCAAGGGTCTCTACGATATTCTACTCGTCAAATGTTGGAAGACAATTATCATTTCAACTTGTGATTTTTAATTTCATTTTGGGGGAATAAATTCTTTTTTTTTCAATCGAGAACGAACAAGAACAATTACTTCTTCTGTTTGAACTTAATTTCAGGGCAATCGAGGGGAAGCCGAATGCAGGACAGATATAATTGTTAAATTGCCCCCTTATCGATTATAATTCGCGTCACAGGACAGATGTTATCGTTTCCCAAGCATTTTTATTCATTTTTTTTTTCCTTTTCTCTTTTCTTTTCACTTTAACCTGAGAGCGTGCGCCTGCGTGTATTGCGTTTTGCAACTCTCCTTGTGGAATCGATTTCCTGTGGCTTTACGTAGTCACAACTGTACGAAACTAGACGAACTTGGATGACACGAGAAAACGGTCAATGACTTCAGCCAACTTTACCCCGCATAATGCCCCATTGTCATTATTTCAGAGTACTCATTTATTTATTTATTCTCTCAATAATTCATTGAAGTCCTCAGGTCAGTCGATCCAATGAGAGCAACCATTGAGATTAAAGTGGAGTTAGTGTAAAATAAATAAATAAATAAATAAAACCACTGGGAAATAATTCCTACAGGTTGTATTGATCCCCCTGTTGTCTCTTATTTACAGATACTATGTATCAAAACTTGCGATGCTGTCGCAGGATGACTGCAACGTCGAAATGAAGGTGTTAGTCGATGGAGATACTGAACTTGTACTAACTGAATCACTTCAATCTAAAAACGACGAATGCCTAGACGAGATTGTACAGAGTCAAATAGTCCAATGTGCCCTGTGTGGAGATGGTTTCATGAGTGAGGATGAATTAGCGTTGCATATTAAGACACACGAGTCACTTCAAACACAAATCGATGATAATCAAGAGCTAGATCAAGAATTGGAGGATGAAAAAATAGTGTACGTATGTGAACACTGCGGCAGAAGTTTCACAACAACGGCAATACTGCGTAAACATCAACAGCAGATGCACACACCGAGTACTGAAAAAATTCACACGTGCGAAATATGCGGATACAGCTCTGTCCACAAGCAGAATGTGATAAATCACATGAGACGTCACAATCAGGAGTACAAGTACTGCTGTGAAATATGCGGGGCTGGATTTTACGCGAGAAATATATACTTGGAGCACCAGTTGATTCACTCCAAGGAGAAGCCATTTCAGTGCGAGATATGCAATGCAACATTCAGATATCGCCAGGGACTCAGGCTTCATGCTAAACTACATCAACCCGATTACGTACCACCCCAGAAAAAGCATCTGTGCGAATTGTGCAACAAGAGATTTTCGAGAAAGCAAGTGTTACTTGTTCATATGAGAACTCACGGTGGTGGTGGACCCCAGAACGAGTATATCTGTCACATATGTGGAAAGGCAGTCTCCAGCAAGACTTATTTAACGGTTCACGTGAGAAAGCACACGGGTGAGAAGCCACACGTGTGTGATCTCTGTGGAAAGGGATTTATATCACAGAATTATCTGAGTGTTCACAGGCGAACGCACACTGGTGAAAGACCACATCAGTGCACTCATTGTGAAAAAAGATTCACCCAGAGGACAACACTTGTCGTTCATCTCAGGGGACACACTGGAGATCGACCCTATCCCTGCACATTTTGCCAGAAATCATTTGCCTCGAAAACAATGCTCAATAGTCATCTCAAAACTCATGCCAAGCAGAATGCCAGGGCACAGCAAGAGCAGATGATGAAGGACGAGCAGCTTCAGGATGGATTTCAACATCTCCATGATCAGCAGAGTGAGCATCTCACTCTTGAGGAATTGCAGACTGAGGAAATTGATGATGATATTCAGGAACAGCCACACACGACTGTTCTCGAAAGTGTAGCTGTTCTCTTGCCTGGTTAGGTTTTATTTTTCAGGGGTTCATTATTCCAGGGTTTCGGGGGATTTTTCTTTTTTAATTTATTTTACAACGAATTGTGTCGCACAAGTGATTGCTCGGAGACGCCGTCCGACTAATTAATTATATTTTTCAGCTCGAGGGGAATTAATTTGTTGATTGATTTATTGTGGATGGCACTTTGGGGAAATTTCGGCGAGAATCAGGGGCTGGAGGTTCGATCTTGATTTTTTCTACGTGAATAATCTGTGATAATTTGATTCAGTAAAGAAGAGGTAAAAGTCGATTGAGCCAGATCGGAGTTTTCGGAGAATATTTCGGAATTGGAGACGTATAGCGATATTTTTGTGAGAACCTTTTTTAAACCTCGGAATTTATTCTACAGAAAAGGTTCAGAGGAGCATTTCGGTATTTCTATTGGATTCGGAGATATTTCCGGAAAACTTGACTGGGGCATAAGTCGACTTACTTTTTAACTATTCAATACTGAATTATCGATATCGATTGATTAATTCCTCTTAATTCAGGATATTTCCTTCGAGATTTAGTGGTTTGTTTAATGTAGTGCAGCTTCAGTATTTTTTTTTTGTCTCGAATTTATAATATTCTGTTGAACTTAGAAAATCGTCTCGTGCACAAGGAAAATGTTCGAATCTACTAGGATAATTGAATTGAGTTTGTTAGGGTAATTGAACTGAATGTGTGTTTGTGTGTAAATAGAGAGGATCAATGTGAATTGGAGAACACTGTGCCTTAGTTGAACGTGATTACGATGTGCGTTAGAATGAGCAGAACTTTAATGAGATCAAACGTGCAAGTGCATTTAATCACGATGCATTTTATCTCGGATTTATCTTTTTTATCTAGTGATAACTCATTTACTCGATGAGAGAACATTCCGAAGAAGAGATTAATTCAATAATTCTGGGTCAAATACATTGTTTTTTTTTTTCGTACTGTCAGAGGCAACTCTAATCATAAGTGCAATTGTTTAGGGTAGTTGTCAGATTAATAATAAGGGACGATGCACCAATTACTTTTATATTTTATTATCAACGAGTAAATGATGAAGAACCATAAATACTGAACGATATTGAGGGAACGAATTATATGAATTTATCCGGATAAATCTCGTTGAGGGAAAAAAATAAATGATCAACTGTGGAGTTGATTTTTGAAATTTCACCAGAATTCTATGTAAAATAAATCTGAATAAAGTACATTATATACTTTTCAATAAATCTTTCTTCATTCTCAATATCTCCCTGAAGTCCTGAACGAAAAGAAAACCCCATCCAATTGTCGAGGCAAAACGAAAAGAATAAAAACCAACAAAACCAAAGAAATTCATCAATGAAAACCGAGAAAATTTTTTACATTTCAGATCCCGATTAAAAGACGTGAAAACACAGTCAGATGACGATAATCTCAAGTTAAAATTAATGAGAGTAGCTGACAAGGTGGATAAATCCCAGGCTAAAATTGAAAAAGCCGAGAATGAGGTAGAAAAAATTGAGGCACCAGTTCCAACTCCTCAGTCACACATTAAACAATTCCAGCTACTGATTCTAAATCCTCAGCTGATTCTTCAGCATGCCCAACAACTCCAGAGAACCCAACCACCACCACCACCAAATCCCCAGCTACCCTTACCAAAACTCGTGAGAATAAAGAAAAAACGAAGACGTAGAACCCCATCCCCTGAGAATCGCGAGGACAACAGATGCGAAATATGCAGCAAAACTTTCAAAAGAAAAGTTTATCTGAACTACCACATGCTGAGACACAGTTCAACCCTGACGTGTGACATATGCGACGAAAAAATGCCCTCAAAGTACTACCTGCAGCTCCACGTACGCAGACACAACAAAGATTACACATATTTCTGTCCAGATTGCAAAAAAGGTTTCTATTTAAAAGCCTCACTGGACTATCACATGTCAAAGCACACAAGCGAGAAGCCCTTTCAATGTGAAATATGCAAAAAGGCATTTGGCAATAAAGTTTATCTCGGTAAACACATGGCCATTCACAAACCACCACCAGATACCGAGAAAATCAACTGCAATTTTTGTGATTATTCCACGACAAGGAGTGATTACTACAAAAGACACCTGAGAAAGCACACAGGTGCGAGTAAAATATCATGTCAATTCTGCCAGAAAATGATAACAAGAAGCTACATGCCTACACACGTAAGAACACACACCGGTGAAAAAAATGAAATGTGTGAATTTTGTGGAAAGACATTCAGCTCGAAGGCATATCTGATCACTCATAGACGAACCCACACCGGAGAACGTCCCTTCGAGTGCAAAATATGCCAGAAGAGATTTTCCCAGAGGGAATCAGTGACAGTCCACATGAAGATTCATCAACGAAAGAATAAATAAACCAAACCATCCAATTAAATTTTTAATCACAAATTACGTGTTCCAATGAGATAATAAATACGTTACGTTTTCAAATCGAATTCAATTTCATTAAATCCTCGATCCAGTGATAGAGTTTATCTAGGGAAGCACATGGCCAGAAAATTTTAAAAAATCACCTGAATTCATCGACGATAAACGATAAATAAAAAAATCAATTACGTTATATGACGTTTTGCAAATCGAATTAACTTCAATTCAATGCCTGACCACTGGTTCCAGAGGTAAACGAAGAGAAATCCCATAAATCCCTAAAAAACGAGTAGGTAATAACAGAGAATTGATATTCCACGGACCGGAGACATCCCCAGAATTTACGAGATTTATAATTTCCAGATGCTTACGAGAGGAGGACCTGATATATCCACAACCCGAGTCATTGAACGCTGTAGAATACCAGTTATATACAATCGAAACAGACACCGACGATCCCCATCTGTACGAAATAATAGACAACGACGACATCACGATGACCGAGTCCCTGATGGATCCCCCAGAAGATGCCCCACCCGCAGAGCCCTCAAAACCAAAAACAACGTACGAGTGCCTCCACTGTTCAAAAAAATTCCGGAAGAAGCACCAGTACACGAGACACCAGAGAAGCCACAAGTCCTCAGGTGGTATTTGTTCGGAGTGCGAGCGTCAATTTCCAAACGACGAAAAACTCCAGAAGCACATGATCAAGGCCCATCAAAATGACAGGCCCTTTCCCTGCCAGCTCTGCGGCAAAGCCTTCAAAACCGAAGAATTCCTCAAAGTCCACACTAAACAGCACAACAAGCGATTCACCTGCGACATATGTGGAATATCAAAAGTCTCTGGTTACGATTTACGTCTCCACAAGAAGAGACACAATCAGGAGTACACGACATTCTGCGAGATATGCCATAAGGGATTCTACACAAATCAAACACTCGAGAGACACCTGTTGACTCACACAGGTGAAAAGCCCTTCATATGTAAAATATGCAACAGTGCTTATGCCAGTGCAGCTTATCTCAGTACTCATGTTAAATCCCACGGGATACAGAGGGAGAAGCACAAGTGCAGTATCTGCAATTTCGAGAGCCACTGGAAAGCAGCACTCAAGGTTCACATGAGAATACACACTGGTGATAATCAATACACTTGCGATATGTGTGGTAAAGCTGTATCGAGCAAGACCTATCTGAGAATTCATATGAGAATTCATACCGGTGAGAAACCCCATATCTGTGAAATATGTGGTAGAGCCTTCAGTGTTAAGAAGTATTTGATGGTGCACCTTAGGACACACACTGGTGAGAAACCCTACGAGTGTCGTGTGTGCTCCAAGAGATTTTCCCAACAAGGAAGTTTGAATTCACATGTTAAGTTGCATAATTAGGAGGCGATTACATAATAAGATTGGAGAAACTTCTCCTCTGACATTCTATGAATGAATGGGGAATAAATCTTTGTAAATATTTAAAAAATATTTTTTAATCTCAATAAACGAATCTATTGGGTAATCAACACTGTCGTGTTTTATTCGTTGATTTGAGTATGAGGTTCATCGGTTCGAGGATTTTTTTTGAGTTGTATCGAGTTATTTTTTGAGGAGGAAGGTACGTATGAGGTGAATTCTCCCTCCACCTGTCCCTCATCACATCAAACTAGAGCCAATGAGGGGTGAAAATGGTGTGATGTTAATCCTCGATCTCTCGAGATTGAAAGAGTGAATTTTAAACGATTTTCAACGGTAATTTTCACCAGTGCGTTTTCTCTTTATTTTTTCAGAGTGCCTGAAAATTCGACTAGCCCCAGGTGCACACCACCCCCACCCTCGGCAACGTACACGTGTAAAATCTGCAAGAGGGAATTCAAGTCGAAAAATCTGTTCGACGGACATCAAGTGTCTCACAGCGATGCACGTCCCTACTACTGTGACATCTGCAACAAGTCGTTCAAACGTACAAATACACTGGCTGTACACCGAAGAATTCACACACGAGAGCGTAATTTCATTTGCGACGTGTGCGGTCGTGCCTTTACCCAAACATCACAACTGTCAACCCACCAAAGACGTCACTTTGACAAATACATGTGCCACTGCAACCAGTGTGGCAAGGGTTTCTTCACAAATGCCGATCTCCATGGCCACATGAACATTAAACACGGAGCCAAAGAGCACGTGTGTCACTGGTGTAACAAATCATTTCCAAATAATCACACTTTGGTACGCCACCTCAAGATTCACGATCCCAACTTCAAGCCCATCAAGCACCAGTGTGAATTCTGTGGCAAAATATTTGCCTACAAAAATTCGTTGGTTGTTCACGTCAAGTCACACACAGGTGATAATAAATTTGACTGTCATCTGTGTGGAAAATCAGTGTCATCAAGGGGTTCACTCCAGGATCACCTGCGACTACATGGTGGTGAAAAATCAATCGTGTGCGATGTCTGTGGCAAAGCATTCCACAAGAAAACAACACTCGTTGTTCACAAACGAACACACACTGGCGAAAAACCCTACACCTGTGATAATTGTGGAAAATCCTTCACCCAGCACTCGACACTCGTCATTCACAAACGATATCACACCGGTCAGCGACCCTATCAGTGTGTCATATGCGAGAAGAGTTTTGTATCGAAAGCACTGCTCAATGCCCACAGCAGAGTCCACAGTAATTCCACAATTGGGGATTGACAGGAATAACGAACAGTGATTATATTTTTATAAAGAAAAAAAGAAACATTTATCGAAGTTATTAAAGAATTTTTCTACACGAGAGGGTGAATTAACAATTTAGAAGAAAAGAGTGAAAAATTGTACTTTCCATAATAAATTCCATGTGTTTTCAAGGAGAATCCGTGATATTTAACAATAAAAATAAAAAATACCCAAGAAGATCATTAACCAGAACCTCTATTTTTCCAGGCCAAATACCCAGGAGTAAAATCCACTAAATCACCAATAAATAAAGTACGAGAGCAGCTCATCTAAACTCTTAACACTTTAATTCTACTTTCAGATTCCTGCAGGTGGCCTTAGCCCCGTGTGATTCGCCGTGTCAACCGTCGACCCCTCCCAGCAATATTCATCCAGAAGATCCAATAAAAACCGACGACATTCTGAACCAAGAGGACATGCCCCTGGCATATCACTGCCAGCCCTGTGGCCTCTTCTTTCCCTCCCAAGATCTCCTGGACATCCACAATCTCGAGCAACTGCACAAACCCAAGAGAAAAAATACATGCGACACGTGTGGCCGAGTATTTCGCACAGCCCTAACACTGAGAAAACACACGAAAAAGCACACGATTAAAAAAAACAAGTGTCAGAGTTCCAGAAAGGAAAGGCCAGAGGTCGAATTGGAGTGTGAGACGTGCAAGAAGACATTTCGCCACAAGAGTAATTTTCAGAAGCATCTGCTGAGACACACAACTGGTGAATTATCGTGCAAACACTGCGAGAAGAAATTTCGACTGTACAGGGACCTAACGAGACACGAGAAAACACACTTTTTCCCCAGCTACAGGTGCAAAGAGTGCGATTACGAAACAACAGTTCTGGCTGCCCTGAGTATTCACATGTCAAGGCACACAGACAAGGCAGATCTACCATTCAAGTGTCACGAGTGCGACAAACGATTCCGAAAAGCGATAGACCTGCAGGAGCACTACAACATCCACTCCGGGGACAAACCATTCGTCTGCCAAGTGTGTGGGAGTGCATTTTACCTCAAAAGACAACTATCTGCTCACTGCAGAAGAAATCATCCCGAAATGAAGGCGAATAAAGTAACGAGTACTGCCTGTGACATATGCGGAAGAGTCCTGGCAACCAAGAGATCACTCTTCAGACACAAAGAGAGTCACAATCCCACGAAATTATATCTCTGTGATTTTTGTGGTAAGAGCCTAAGCTCTGCTGAACATCTGAAAAAACACCGGAGGATTCACACTGGGGAGAAGCCCTATGTCTGTGATATATGTGGAAAGGGATTCACTGATTCGGAGAATCTCAGGATGCACAGGAGAGTTCACACTGGTGAAAAGCCTTACAAATGCGATCAGTGCCCCAAGGCTTTCTCACAGAGAAGCACTCTGACGATACACCGGAGAGGACACACTGGAGAACGACCTTATGTCTGTCAGATTTGTCACAGGGGATTTTCCTGTCAGGGAAATCTCACTGCTCACCAGAAATCCACGTGTGTCTAAAAATCCGTGTAGATTTTAATGTACATGAATTTTTTATATTGATAGAATGGCAATGGCCTGTGCAAGTGAAAAAGTGTTAGACTAATGAAGAGACTATTGAGACAATTTTTTTTTATAGAGAAATAGTTAATCGTTCTTCTCTATTCTGTTCTTTTCTGTTCTGTTCTGGTTGTCTCAGCTGTTGGGAATGAAGAGATAAGTGTTGTTTAATTTTTTTTTAATGGTTTTTAAAAAAATTTTCACGATATATTTAATTATTCTGTTCACTCCTCGACATTGAGACGCTGATAGTGAGACATCAAAACCCATCGCCTAATGTAAAACCCGAAAAAAAAAAATCCAGAAATAAACAAATTTTATATATTTGACCACCAGACGAATTCACTGATTCCCAGCTCCAGTTGCATCGGTTCATCCCCAAAAGAAACTAGTAAGTAAAACTTCTCTAAATATTAAAATCCACTAAAAAATCAGTATTAATTATCTTCTCCTTAATTTTCAGCCTCAGCTTCCACCAAAGTATAAAAAAAATATCACCTGGACTCGCCTATAATCGTGGCAAAAAAAAAAAAGACAAACTCCTCCAAACTAACTCGAAATTTCTGAAACCCCCAGAAATATTAGTAGATAAAATCCTCCACAAATCACTGAGTCACCACTAATCCCCACTATTTTGATTTCAGACACGGAATGATGGAAACAATAGCCCATTCCTCACCAGCAGCGTACCGAGTTGTGGTTGTGTGCAAGCCATCAGGTGAAAAAACAACATCCCTGATTCTCGGTGACAAAGAGATAGCCCGAAACATACCACTGATGCTACCAACAAAAGATCCCCTGTGCACACGCGACCAGATGTTGAGTGCAACAGTGGAATGCCCAATCTGCCATCGTAAATTCGCTGATCGTGCTGCTGTCAACAAGCACACATCATCAGCCCACAAATCAGCATACAAATGCAAACACTGTGACACATGTTTTTTCACACAAACAGGACTGAACCAGCACATGGCAACTCACAAACATCCCCTGGTATTTCCCTGCCACCAGTGTAAGAAAAAATATAAGAGGAGAGATGGCCTCAATCTCCACATCGTCAGAGCACACAGCAAAATCCAGGCTAAATTCACCTGCGACGATTGCGACAAGCCATTTCAATTAAAAGCTGATCTTCTTGTTCACATGAGTCGTGCTCACATGCTCCAGGAATGCAGATTCTGTCACAAAATTGTCAAAGATCTGAAGAATCACGAGGACGCGCACAAGAAAAAAAATGCTGATATTATCGATGAGAATTGTGATCTCTGTGGACAGCGTTTCAGGTCCAAAGCGAGATACGATTCCCACAGAAAAAAACACAAGGATGGAAGAAATCTTGAGTGTAAAGAGTGTGGACTGGTATTTCCAGGTCATCGTGCACTGATTAATCACAGAGACAGGGCCCACAGGTCTGGCACAACATGTGAAATATGCAAAAAAGTCTTCTACTCGATAACAAATTATTATCAGCACGTACTCGTTCATGCAGGGATAAAGCCGTACAAGTGTGACGTTTGTTCAGAGAATTTCAGCCAGAGAACGAGCCTGAAGAGGCACAGGGAGAGACACGAGGGACCACTTCCACCATTCGACGAAGTTACCAGAATCGCGCATCTTGCTAAGGAGTATCTTGATACGTTATAAGTGTTTGTGGGATAATAAATAAATCGGAATGACGTTTAAACGAAATTATCGAGGTTGTGGTGTAATTATTTACTCGGATGGAGAGATTATTTTGAGTGTTGGAATGGTAGAAAAATGTCAGTAGACTGCACGTATCGAAAAAAAAAACAAACCAATTGTGAATTCAATGAATCACCTGATGAGATTCTCATTTCATTGCAGATACCAGAAACGTTTAACCCGAGGTATCGAGCCTCGCCCAGAGGAAATAATTAAGCAGTCACCAAAAAACAAACCGAAGAAGAGTAATGATATCAAGAAGATTGTAATAAAGAGGATCGAACATCTGCCAAGAAGAATTCCAAAACCAGCACAAGTCCCTGAATTAATTGAAGTGACGTTGAAGCCCCATGAATGTGAATTATGCCCAGCGAGTTTTGACAGACGCAGTAAACTATTGAGTCACATGTACAGACACAGTGACTCACGTCCCCACAAGTGCACAGTGTGCAATAAATCATTCAAGACGCGAAAGTACCTCGTGAGACACATGGATATTCACCAGGAGCCCGAGGAGTTCTACAAGTGCGAGGAGTGTGGATTTCAAGCTAAATCCAAGCCCTACCTCAAGATTCATTTCATCAGAAAGCACACATCGTGCTGGAGTTTCACATGCAAAATATGTGGCAAAATGTTCAAGATCCAGGGTGACTACACAACCCACATGAAGGATCACGACGTTGACACCTGCATCTGCGATATCTGTGGTAAATCCTATGCCAGCGCTAGCTCACTCTACTTCCACAAACACTACAAACACAAAACCCGAGACAAGGAGTTTGAGTGTAACGTATGCAAGAAGCATTTCAAAAGCCAGAGAAATCTCGACAGTCACACAGAACTCCACAGGATGGTATTTGTGTGCGAACACTGTGGAATGAGATTCAATGGAAAGTATGGGCTGACAAAACACCTCAAGATCCATACCAATGACAAAATGTATATCTGCACTATCTGCGACAAGAGCTTCAGCTGTCTGAGCTCCCAGAAAATCCATCTGCTGACACACGTGGGTGAGAGACCCTACGTCTGTGACGTGTGCGGTAAGAGTTTTACCCAGAGATCACCGATGATGTACCACAGGAAGAAACATCCTGGAGTTCATCCACCTCTGCCACCAATTAAAATATCTGGACTACTCGGAGATATGAGGGGAGTAATTCGGGAGAGAGATGACTAGTGTCGAATATATTGGACCTAAATATGCCAGTTAATTTATTCAATTGATGATTAATCAATTGATCTTTTTGTATTTTGTTGTGATTAGTGGGATTTCAGATTAAATGAAGACTGTGATAAGTCAATCCTGAGCTTGGGCCTCTGATTATCGTGAGATTTTCTTCTGAGTTTTCTCCAGACTTTTTGTGATCCTGTATGTTTTCACATAATAATGTTATTCTTTTCTATTGAATAAATCAAGATAATTGATTGCCTTCTACTCTCTATTAATTCGTCATTTCTCCTGCTTGATTCCCATAATTTTTTTTCTCGTCATCTATCAGTGCATGACAATCTGGAAATATGTGATTCGTCCTTAGAAAATTGTCATCTGGTCCTGGATTGTGTCTCTGAATAATAACGTCGACGATTTAACATCTATTTTACTTTCTTTCTTTTTAGGGAACACACGGGGATTATCTCAGAAGAATCTAAAGAAAATATTGAACCAGTGAAATCATCGGCATCAAGTGATATTAATATCGAAGAGTTGATTAAAAGAGAGAAGATGAATCCGGTGGTGGTGCTCAGTGATCTTTTCAGATCTTCGAATGACAATGAAAGCCTCAGAACTCTGGATGAATTGCCATTATCCAAGCGAAAAGTGTTGGGTGAATATTCAAAAAATTCGAAAATCAAATTCGAGATCATCAAGATATCCCCGAAACCCTCGATAACTCTATCGAACCTGATCAGATCAGAAGCAGAGGAAATTATGGAGTTATCAGACGAGGACTGGCCACCTGTAATGCTATCAAATCCCAAAAGAGCAAAGAAAATACACCAAATAATTTCAAAATCTTCCATAAAAGAACTCCCTTCCATGGATGAGTCTCTGAAGACCTCTCCAGAGTCTACAAAGTCCCCGAGACGAGACTTGAAACGATTGTCTTCTTCAGTCAACAAAAGAAGTTCCGCATGCTCCCCCAAAAAACGAAATTTAAAGCAAAAGAAGACGACAATCAACGAAATAATCCACGAAGACTACGAGAACCTGATGCCAAGGGGTTTGGAAGGAAAATCTCTGTCATCCGAGGACGAATGGGCCCCAGGTACCTCTCAAAAATCTCTGAAACCGTTAAAACATCCGACAAAGCCAAAAGCAAAGAGAAAACGCCTGAAAGCCTTCGAGTGCGACGATTGCAAGCTAATATTCTCTTCGAAGCACACCCTGAGAAATCACATCGATCGTAAACACCTGAACAACATCCTGACTTATTACTGCCTCTACTGCGACTTCAAAACGACCCACAGGAATTCTCTCACTCAGCACCAGGTGAGAAAGCACGGGAGTGACTCCTACGAGTGCGACTACTGCAGAAAAAATTTCTACTCAAAACAGGACTTGAGAATTCACATCGATCATCACACGAGTGGTCCACAGACATGCCAAGTATGCGGTACAATATCCAAAAACAAAGCTGCACTCAAGAGTCACATCCACAAAAAACACACCCTAAAACTCTTAAAGTGCGACGTAAAAGGCTGCAACAAATCCTACGTCTCACAGGTTCGACTGAGTAATCACAGAATAAAACACGCCGACACATTTGAGTGTAATTTTTTGTGCAACGAGTGCAATAAAAAATTCGCCACCAATCAGATGTTGAATTATCATCTGGAGGCGGTGGATCATCTCAGGAGACAGAAGTGTAATTTGTGCCCGAGAAGTTACACATACAGAAGATCTTTGATAATTCATTGGAGAAGAGCTCATCCTGGTGCTACTGAGGAACCACCAAGAGTCTCAAGAATCATAAAATAATATTTGAAAAAGCAATGAAATCTAGGATAACGGTTATCAGCGTTGAGAGTTTGTTGAAGATGTTTATATTTTTCGAATAATTTCTCTGTTAAAATCGTTAAATCGTTTAGTACTTCACACAATACGTCGTTGCGAGCTTTCAATTATTCAAGAACGAGAAATACCAGATGTGGAAATTGTTGTGAATTCCACGTGTTCTTCTCTTCATGTTTTGAGAATTTATTTTACAGCTTTGTCAATTTTTATAGTCAATTCGTAGTAATTAGGGCGTTTAATGTTGAATTCAATGTTTTGTAATACATTTATAAGAAACTTTTCATGATAATATTAATAGTTTGTACATCAGAATTTGTACTGAGAAGTCGATGAAACAGAAATAACTGTGTGCTGGTTGAACCAATGATAATTATACTTGGGACATAATTGGAGTGAACTTTGAATGGTAGAAGAGAACAGAAATAAATACAGTTTCGCCATGAATAAGTCTATTTCCAGTCCCTCTCCAATTAATGGAACTCAATAACACCTCGAGAATATTCAGGAGATGGGAGTGAAGTGTTTGTGTAATTCAAAATACAGTAGGTAATTAATCCTGATAATTCTCCGGAGTACTTTCCCTGAATTACAAAAATTGCTCAAAGTAATAAAATAAATTACTCAATTAAACCATTAAACATCGCTCAACTCTAAACTAATGAATTCACATTATTTCTGTTCTAGACGAGCCCCAGGAGGCCACTTCTGCCAGGAATGCCACATTGAATTCCCCCTGGAGAAGATGATGAGGCGACACGAGAGATTTCACACACAAATTAATCACCACAAAAGACATTTGGATTCTCTGAAGACAAATAAACGAAGAAAAATGCGCAATAATAAATCCACAAGAGAATTACCTCAACCTCGAGACAGAAGATCAAAAAAATCTTCACCAGAAGTCCCTGAGGTGATCAACGAGGAGATCTTAGAAGAGGACATCCTGGAGGAGCTGGAGGAGTCACTCCCCGAGGACTCCTCAAAAAAATCCAGCATGGAAATCTACACAATTACTCTTCGCCCCAAAAAATCCACCCCCTCACCCCTCCAGTGCGACATGTGCAATTACTCATGCTCCAAACGAAATACACTTTACGCCCACAAGCGAAAGCACAACGTCATCCAACCAGAGATATTTTTCTGCAGCAACTGTCCCTTCAAGACGAAGAAAAAAGCATCCCTGTACTCTCACCTCTGGAAAAAGCACAAGGAAACGGAAAAAACCCCAAACACGGAGCTCTTCTCCTGCAGCCAGTGCGACTACAAAAATAAAAACAAATACGAATTGAAAGTGCACATAACGCGCAAGCACACGGACGACTACCAATTCACATGCGAAACGTGTGGAAAAAAATTCAAAGTCAAAGGCGACCTGACGAATCACGTGAGATTCAATCACCGGGAGCAACCAGTCATCTGCGACGTATGCGGTAAAACCTGTTTAAACAGCAATTCCCTTTATGTACACCAAAAATTTGCGCATTACAAGGCCAAATACGAGTGTCCAATTTGCAAAAGGCGAATGGTTACCCAGGTGAATCTCGACGAGCACATGCTGCGACAGCACGAGAAGAGGGAGAACGTCGTCTGCGAGGAGTGCGGAAAGTCATTCTCACGTAATAGCAGATTAAAAGTTCACATGAGAATTCACACTGGAGACAGGCCATACAGCTGTCATGTTTGCACTAAAGCATTTGCAAGGAGAACAGCACTTAAGCAACACCTGTTGATTCATACTGGTGTTAGACCATACGTATGTGATATCTGTGGAAAGGCATTCACCCAGAAGCCGGGGCTTATCAGCCACCGTAAATCACATCCTGGAACACATCCACCACTTCCCCGTGTACTCATTGATCACATACTGAACGATATTTTGAATAATTGAGATGTAACTGATGCAATAAAATTGCTGTCACTCATTATGATCAATTTATTTCAATCATTATCAAATGTGCAGGTGGAGAGAGACAAGAATTAACGACAGATAATCATGAGCATATTTCTGTGTTTTAGGAGACGAAGAGATATAAATCGGTCTAAAGATAAACCGCTGAAGAAGAGAAAGTCGTCAGTGAAGACTCCCCGGATCATATTAAAATTGAAAAACGGAGGAAGACCGAGGATTCCGATAAATTCACTGAATTCTCAATTAAAAAGATCGCCGCAGGCTGTTCGGGACTTCCTGGACTTGATTTCCTGTGAATTCTGTGGATTCAAGTGCAATGACAAGCCGACGATGTCAACGCACCTCTCGGATAATCACACAGACGATGATTTCTTGATGAAGAGCCCAGGAACGCGTATAGAGGGTACCAAAAAATTCAGCTGCAACATGTGTGGCATGATATGCGCCAAGAGGGAGACCCTGAATGCCCACTACATCCGAAGACACACGGAAAAGTACGAGTACAGTTGTGACAAGTGTATTAAAAAATTCAAGATCAAGGGTGACCTGACGACACACCTGAAGAGAAGCCACAGCGATGATCCGGTGGTGTGTGACGTATGTGGTAAATCCTGCCGAGACAAACACTCCCTTTACCTCCACCAGAAATACTCCCACTACAAGGGAAAATACACGTGTGAAAAATGCGGCAAGTGCTTGACAACTGAGGAAAATCTTGCTCATCATCTCAAGTATCAGCACGAGAAGAAGGAGCGAAAGATGTGCGAGGAGTGTGGAAAAACATTTGCATCGGTCTTTGATCTGAGAAAACATATGAGAATTCACACTGGTGAGAGGCCCTACAGATGCAGCATCTGCAGCAGAACCTTCAGCAGACAGTGCGGTCTCAATCAACACCTTCTCCTGCACACTGGTGAAAAGCTCTACATCTGCGACGTGTGTGGACGATCATTTGCCCAAAAATCAGGACTCATTGGCCACAGGAAAAAGCACAAAGGAGACCTACCACCCCTACCCCACGTTCAAATCGATCACATCGTCAAGTCATTGAAGAAGAGCTGAACTTATTTTGTGATAATTATAAAAACATTATCAGTAATATCAATAAATTACTTTTGAATTTGTTAAACTTTCTTTCTCCCTGATGATGATAAAACATCCTCAATCCTCTAATCGAATATTTAACTCCACAGATGCATCATTTTGACTTTTTCTTTTTCTGAAATAATGAATAAACTGATAGACTATTTCCTGTTTTGCAGATCAACACAGAAATTACGAGATGATGAGGATCACGGTCTCTTCATCTTCGATCGAGCCTCAGTTGTGATGAGAAAGTGGCAGATTCTGGAGTTCGATGGAAAGCCTTATTACGCATTTGTCCCTGAGAATGAGGAGCCACTGGACCCAGAGGAGATCAGAAATCTCGAGGATCCTGAGGAGTCCCACAACGAGTCAAAACCAAAGTTAGAAGTTATTGAATCAGAAGGAGAAACTCTGCAGAACGACGAGAGTTTCTACGACTACCAATTGTCATCGCCAGAGGGTGAAGAGCCTGAGGAACTCACCGACGACGTGAAACCCATTCTTCTAAACGGAATAACAGACTCAGAGAAAGCAGAGAAAGGGGATTTGTATCAAGTGAAGATCGAGGGGAGTGTGATAACCCTGGAGAAACTGGCAGAGAACGTAGAGGAATTAAAAACATCAGAATCCATTCTCCCCGAGATCGAGGGCAATCAGACAGCTGACGAGGACACCGAGAAGCTCGAGGACGACGAGGAACAGCCCCAGGAGGTACCAAATTACGCAAAACAAGAACTGGAGGCAATTGAATTCGTGGGAGTTGACGCTGAGGACGAGGACGAGGAGCAAGTGGACGACGTGGAGCCCGTGACCAAAGAAACATCTCCCACTATCGAGAGCAAAAGAAAAACAAAATACAGCCCAGTTATACCCACGACAACAGCAACTCTAAAGTGCAAAGTATGTGGTGAAACATTTGGATCAGCAATAGCCTTTCGAAAGCACGTAGCATGGACCCACAAGAAAAAAGTGTGCATCCAAGAGGATGGTGCCTACATCTGTGCAGTATGTGATTACAGAACCCTGAAGAAGACCCTTTTCGCAGCCCATCTCGAGAGAAAACACGAGACTTGGCCGAGAAAGGGACAGGGTAGTCTTGTATTTCCATGCGCTGTCTGTGGTTTTGTATGCAGATCAAAGCACTCACTCCAGTCTCATTTCATAAGAAAACACACCGACAAATACGAGCACCAGTGCAAGTTTTGCCCCAAAAAATTTAAGGTCAAGGGTGATCTGACGAATCACGTGAGATTTCATCACAAGGAGAGCCCCATAAAGTGCGATGTGTGTGGCAAATTGTGTCAAAACACTGGATCACTGTACGTACACCAGAAATGGGCGCATTACAAGCCAAAGTACGAATGTCCAATCTGCAAGAGGAGAATGGTAACTCAGGAGAATTTGGATCAGCACATGGTGACACAGCACGAGAAGAGAGAGAAAATAGTTTGCGCTGAGTGTGGTAAGACATTCACGAAGAAGGATTCATTTAAAAGGCACATGGCAGTTCACACTGGGAGTAAACCACACGCCTGTCCAATTTGTTCTAAACCATTTGCCAGACAGTCACAGCTGAGACAGCACGTGCTAATTCACACGGGTAAAAGGCCTTTCGTCTGTGACATATGTGGAAAAGCATTCACCCAAAAGCCTGGCCTCATTTGCCACAGAAAAACACATCCTGGGCCGCATCCACCACTTCCTGTTATGCCTATTGCCGATTTGGTCAATGAATTCACTGCTGGGTACCTCCAAGAGACTGTGAATATCGGTAACGACGAGGATGAAGGGGAGTTCGAGAGCGAGGAGTCTGACGAGGAGGTCGACCAAATCGAGGAGATCAGCGAGTAATTAGCTATCGTCGGGAGTTCAGCATTTTTTTTTTTTCTTCATCAGGACCAGATTTCTCAGTAGTTGTAGATATTCGATAGTTGGATTTTGTTTAATAGAAGTAGATTTACTGATTTGAGTTAACGCAAGTTGTATTTTTGCTAAGGTTTAAGGATATTTAGGGTGTTCTGGTACTTTGTGTACAGTTTGAAAAGTTGGAAATAAATATTTTTCATGCTCAAGGTGGTTTTATTTGTCGAGGAGTTTTACCTCGTTGGAGAATTTATAACGAGGAAGATTGCGCGGAAAAACTTCTGGTGCTCATGATATCGTGGATAAAGGTAGATGCCCCGGGGGGCTGAGCGTTTCCTTGGGCTTCTCCATCGTTATATTATTTCCCAAGTTTTCCCTTCGAAACAATAGCGGGAGAAACAATTATGAAGTTCTAATGAAACATTAATTGGTGCTTGATTCTTTGGGGAAGTTATATGGCGAGGATCTAATGGGGTTTTAATTAATGGCACTTTCCTAAAAATTTCCAAATGCTTTTTCTAATGTTTTTAATGAACCACATGAAGCATTCTGATAATTCTATTGAAAATCCTTTTTACCACGAATTCCTGATGGAATAGAAAAAAATTGCATTCCAGCCCACCGACGAGTTACATCAAAGTGAAGAATCTGAAGGACCTCCAGGAGAGAAAACAACAGCCATCGATAGGTACTCTTCTGCTAATGGACGGTTACAAGGTAAAACTGACGTGCAAAGTCTGCGCTGATTCCTACTTCGGTGCCTCAACAGATCCACTAGCACGTGAATTCGCCCAAAAACACCAGGACCCACATCCCTACAAATGCCTGATCTGCACACGCAAATACCTCACCAAAAATGCCCAAATAAAACACCTCTCGAGCCACCACCCGAGCGACTGTTTCTTCTGCGATATTTGCCCTTACGCAGTTCGCCGCAAGATCTACCTGTTAAACCACATCAAAAAGAAACACCCACACCTGATAGACAAGGACAAAGAGAACACAACAGGTAAATACGAGGGTCTGAGGAGCCAGTTAAATCGTCAAATCGAGGTGCACAAGCTACCACTTCCTGGCCAGGAGGTCAGTAGTCTCATGAGCCTAAGAAACCGCGATGTTGTTGTGCATGACGAGACGACAGAAATTTTTAAGTGTGACTACTGCACATATCGGGCCAGGGAGAAAAAGAGATTGACCTATCACGTGAATAGGTATCACAAAGGTATTGGGGTGAAATATTCCTGCGAGGAGGTGATACTGATATCTGACAACCTGGAAGAGCGTATCAAAAGCCGAAGGCCACCACCAAAGATGTACAAGTGCGATCAGTGTGACAGGAGCCTTCGAGGGGCTTCCAATCTCAAGAGGCATTTATTAACACACAGTGGTGTTAAGTCACAGCAGTGCACTATTTGCCAGAAGCATTTCTCGACGAGGAGTTCGTTGAGACAGCACTTGCTGACCCACACGGGAAAGAGACACTACTGCTGTGATATCTGTGGAAAGACTTTTGTACAGAAACCAGCACTCACTGCACATCGCAGACAGCATCCTGGAAAGCTTCCACCCATGCCCAAAGTCTACATTGATTCTTTTATCGAGAAAATTGCACCTAGTGTTATCAGTCGCTCTTCTAAGTCCTCTGTAGGTGTTGATGTTAAAGGCAAAGGCTCAACTTCGAGATGAATGACGATTAGTCGGTGGTTTAGTTTTGTCAATGACATTTGTGAGGTTCGAGGGTGTCCAAATGGAAGATATCGATATTGAATTAATACCTGATTATTTTTTTTTATCTAAAAATCGAAAGAGCCTCATTGCCTTAATGACTTAATCGTGAGTTGAGTTGATTTTCTCTTTTTAATTTCATTTTTTGTTCTTCCACTTGGCTATCCTTGATTAGTTAGAGATAAATAGTTCATACTGAATAGTTTATAAATGTATTTGTTCAAAGGCATCAGCCAAAGCGTTTTTGTAAATCGAGAGAATTGAATAAAGTTGGAATTTTTGTACTTCAATGTTTAATTAAACCCCATCTCAGTCACGATGAATTACCCAGATTTAATTCTCAGAAAATTTCAGATTCCACAGAAATCGCACGAAAAAATCGAGAACCGGCCACAAGTGTTTCCACTGCAGCGCGAGCTTTCCCCACGTAATGAAGCTAGTGGAGCACCTGAAGAACATCCACAACGTCACAAATGCCTTCAGCTGTGACGAGTGTGGAAAAACCTTCAGAAGCCCCATGAACATCACAAGACACAAGATGATTCACACTGGTATCAAAAAATACAAGTGCGATCTGTGCGATTACAGCTGCCACCAGAAGACGAATCTAGAGTTCCACAAGAAGAGGCACATGAGGGATTTTCCATTCAAGTGCAAATTATGTGATAAAGCATTCCTATTCAAGTGTGAACTCCTGGCGCACGAGAATGTTCACAAGAATATCAAGGCTTTTCGATGTCAAATCTGCGGTGCTGCCTACACCCACAGGAAAAATCTTCTCGTTCACGAGAGGAGGAACCACGCGAGAAGAAACGATAAGAAAAATAGAGAATTTTCATCGAGGAAATCTTCTAAAGTCCTTTGTGCTACATGCGGAATGAAACTGTCAAGCAGAAGTGCTCTTAAGGCACATGAAACTATTCATACTGGGGAGAAAAACGAAATCTGTGATGTGTGTAAGAAAGGATTTGCTACTAAGTCAGGACTTGTTGTTCACAGGAGAATTCACACCGGGGAAAAACCGTACAGGTGCAATCAATGTGGCAAGGATTTTGCTCAGAAGACTTCCCTCGTCATTCACCTGAGGTATCACAATAATGACAGACCCTATTCTTGTGGGAGATGTGGCAAAGGTTTCGTATCGGGTACTCGTCTCAGTAATCATGTTAGCAAGGTTCATGGAGGAGATACGGCTCCGGTGGGAGGAATTATTCATTGAGTTATTATGTCGGGGTATTTCCATACCCTCTAATTAATTTAAACCGACTCTATCGAACCTATTTGACGATAATTTGAAGTGGCATCTGTGTAGATGGATAATTAATTCTGTGTTTCAGGAAATATTTCAGTGGTTGCGTTACTATAAACTATATTTTTCCCCAGACTAATGGCTTCGTGCATTATTCGGGATTAATTACGTGTGTTACGCAACGAATTAATTATTTCCAGGGATAACAACCACCCGAGCTGTTATGTAATGATCTGATGGCGCTAATGAATATTGGAGATTTATTGTGAATGTTTGATGATTCTGTCAATAATAAAATATCGAGTTTCCAGGATGTTGGACTTTGAAATTTACCCCCTGCTCCCTCAATCCCCGATTGAATTTGTAACAAATATCGCTCAATATTTCTCGATTATCGAGACTAACGCGTCTCGGACGAATATGAATAGTTTTGAATCGAGTTATCCTTTCCCTCTGGAGTTTCAGTATTTCGCCGAGGGTTTCCAGATTCCTGATTATTCCATCATAACGCAAAGTCGTCAGGAACTTGCATCGTTGTAACATTGATACTAATAAATCGTCCAGTTCCTCGCGGTTATTACGGAGTTGAAGGATAACTTCGACTGTAAATAAAAAAATCCTACCTTAGAGCTGGAATGTTGCTGGATGGCTGGTCATCGAACTCAGGAGCTTCTCCACGCAACACAAACAAATCACTTTCACTATCACTTCACCACTATCGTTTATAAAATCCCCGAAATCACTTAATATAATCGACGAACAAAAAAGCCGCCGCGAGTGCCCGCCAAAAATCTACTACGCACTCCCTCCCCCACCAGCTCCCCCATCGTCTCTCTCACAAGCGCCATCACCTCCCCCACCACTTCCGCCAATTACTTAACTAACAATATTTAATAAAACCACAAAAACAATTATTATTGCCCGGAAAATTAATTAACCCCTTTTATTTCACATTTATTGATATTACCGACTAAAATGCGTAGAAATGACTCGACATAATCGACATAATTGATTAACAAAAAAGCCGCCAAAAGTGCCCGCCAAAAATCTACTACGCACAACCTCCCCCACTAACTCCGCTAGCAGCTCCCTCATCACCTCCCCCCATTATTCAAGTACTATTTAATAAAACGATAAAAAAAAACAACTCTTGCCCGGAAAATTGATCAACCCCCTCTATTCCCCCTTTATCGATATTACCGATTAAATACGGAGAAATGACTCGACATAATTGACTAACAAAAACGCCGCCAAAAATGCATTCCCCCCACCCTCCCCCACCATCTCCCCCACGATTTCCCCCACGATCTCCCCCATCATCTCCTCGAATTAATTAATTAATATTCAATAAAACCATTACAAAGAACAATAATTGCTCCAAAAATGAATTAACCCCCTCCATTTCACTCTAAGCAAGCAATTTGAATAGTCGAATAAAATTGTCTCACTCACTCACTCACTCCTTTGTCCACAATTTCGTTCGACACTCGAAAATTAATAAAACCGAACTGATAGAGACAAGCCAGCGACATTTCCGCAATTAATAATATCACTCGAACGTTAATATCACGATAAATCAATAGATTACATTGTTAAAAGCAATATACACTGTCTTTGTTAGTTTAATCCACCGGACGAGTCTATTCCACGAAACAGTGCGGCCGCCATATTGTATCGATTCCTGTTCAAACGTGTCGCAGTAGATCCAAGATGGCGGGCGCCGGCCGGTGAGGTTCGTACGTGTTGCTTCAATAATCGCGTTTCAAGTCCAAATAAATTCGGAAAAATTACTCTAATTCGTGATTAATTCATTACTAACGTATTATTAATTAAGAGAAAGTACTTTAAACGATTTAAACAACGGAAAATACGCATATTAACGACGAAAAATAGTTCATTGCCATGAGCAGACAAAGGATTTGTTGTGACAAAGCAAGTCAATTGTCGAGTCGCTCATCACCCCAATACCTCGAAATAAATATCAGTGATTACGGAGTGACTTTTTTTATTGTGAGTTCACGTTTCGGGGAGGAATTTAGAATATTTTTAGAATATCGCTGGCCGGTTAGTCGGAAATTTATTCGGTGTTGTGTTTTCGTAGTCAGTGTTTACGCGGTTGTGTTTATAACGTTCGGAATGACTCAGAACATACACTTTCCCGTGTTGTTGAGGGACATTTTTGATGTCGAATAAATCGTGAATTATCATTGCCTCGATTCTTGTAACCATATTGAAATAATAACGGTTGAAAACTCCCGAGTTCGATGACCACGAGCTCAAAAGAAACTCCAAAATACTGTGGAACATCAGAAAGCCATCAGAGTAACATTGACGAAAGTTGGAAGTTTCCCCCGAGTTCGAACCCCGTGAAACTTAAATCGAAATCCCTTCCGTTACCTAAAGTACTCGAGTAATACGTGACGAGGAGTCCAACAGTACTTCTGAAGTTCCTCGATCTACTCTGGTCCCACACATGTCCACAGTACATCTGAAATCTGGCCATCGGTACACTTGGTTGGAGAAGATAAGACATGTCCTCGAAGTGTGAAATATTGACTGAATGGTGGTGAATTACGAAATTAATTGGGGGACTTTGAGGGTGGACTCTGGAGTGAATGGACAGACCATTCAGTGATACTCAATACCTATATTGTAAGAGACAGCTAATTGGGGACACGCAGAGACTAGAGCCTGCCAGGCTGAATTCTCGATCGTGTGCTGTCGTTGGTCTGTATTTCTGATTGAAATGTGAAGTGTCCTGAGGGATGTGGTAGTGTTCGCCAGAGTGAGGAGACATTGGCTGGAGATCGATGGATAATCGAGTTGGAGATTGCTGAGGGCATGGAGACGACTGAGGTGCCTGAGATATCTGGAGGAATGAACGAGTGAGAAAGGTAGGATTTTCTAGATTTTTTTAAAAGGGTTTACTTTGAGCTGTTGTGGGGGATCTGCCAGTCCCTGAAGGCCCCTCGAAGGTCCAGGGACTTGAGTCCCTCTCCTGAGGACTGGGTAATTGCTCTCAGGAGTTTCGATACATCGGTTACACCCAAATTTGAATTACCGAGACTCAGAGTTTCTAAAGTACTCTGACTTCTGCAATTTTTTTAAAGAAAAATAATTTCTTTTGTACCAATTAAATCACGGGGGAGGGAAAATGGAAATTTATTACCCCAAAAAATGACTCAGGGCGTACAAAATTCTCCCTCGATAATTCCAGTTAGTCCCGAAGTACCAGTTCGTTAGGATAAATTCTGTCAATTGAACATCCTTTGATTTCAATGCTGTCAGGAAATCCACACCCTCTTGCGCCTTTACATTGGCGGAATTTCGAGTTTCTTTCGATAGAACATAGGGCCTGGACCACGCGAGTTCCAGACTCCTCATGTGCTCCCCATATTTTCGCTTTAAAAAATGGCAAAAGTCGATTTCTTCACTCGTACAATTTCCAACATAGAAAGATGAAGAGGAATTAAATTGTATTACAGTCAGTACAGTAGCTAGTCGAAATCCACTCGCCAGATCTCTGTCAATCAGTATTGTAACTGATCTCCAAAGGGTTGGAGCTGCCACACCTCTCCTCCACACCTGACAAACTCCACTGGCATTGAATCGATCCTCACAGTTCAGATTACGAAAAATTCTTATCAGTATCAGCTCCGGCAGCTGATTCCACATCTCCTTTCACTCGTTTTACTCCTCATCCTCCCATTCCCTCAATCAATCGTAAAGTACGGATGACACAAAGAGATAAGACAATTAATACATAACATATGACATTTATTCATTTTTTTGTTTCAATCATTTTTTGTTTTTTTTTTTCTTTATAGGGTTTCTTTGATTTATCCTACGTGGTATGTGCAGGATTAAATTGAGATCTATGTTTCGTTAGGGTTTTAATTATACAGTAGTCAGTTGGGCTTTAAATTCTTTCTAAATCATTAAAACTAAAAATACTGAGAAAGTCTCGCTCACTGGATTGACAGAATGAATTTTGCACATTTTCGTTTTCGTAATTTTTATCATTTTCATCAACTTAATTATTATTTTGTTACGTTTCATCATTAGATTTCTCTCGTCTTTACGAATGCTGCTGGGTGCACGTGTACCTTAAAACAGTGTTTATTTCATCTTAAAACAATTATTAATTATATGCAACACTGAATATTCTCTCCTGGACACATTAAACCGTGAGAACTCAATATATTTACATAACGTTTATTAATCCTAATCGCGAATACTCAGAGGGGTGGGACAGGGGAGGGGGAGATTTTAATCCACGTGATAAAATGGGAAAATCCGATGGAGATTACATAATTTGTTGTTCCATTTGAGTTCGTTCGGTTAATTATAAATTAAATAACTTGACGAATTGATTTTCTGATTAATGGGGGCATCACTGATGCCAGATTGAATCGTTGCAGTATCAGAGGGATTAAAAATTTAAGTAGTGAAAACATACAAAAGGAAATATATCAGTTTGGTCGAATTGCTGGTGGTAGTGGAAGTTTTCAACGAAAATAAACTTATGTTATCGTTTTATTCGACTTTTTGTCCACTCTGCTGTGCTCCACTTGGTCGCTAGTTGACTCTGTGGGACTTGTGGTGCTGTTAGTGGTTTGTGACACTGTCGCCTGAGAGTTAGTGCCCTGAGTCGTAGCTACATTCTGAAACAATGAGAATTCATTTATTTATCTGGAGGAATTGGTGTTTTTGGTGGATTTTTGGGTTATTCGGGAATTATTTTATCAGAGTTGCATTGGGTTTTCAAAAACTCGCTGAATTTTTTTCAAAACTCAAAATTCACTTCGTCAATACGTCTTGAGGGGCATTTTCATTGAATAAACTTCGTGAATCGATCTCTGAGGATTCTATCCGCAAAAGTTCCCCTACGTGTTCTGAATGAAATCTAGGAGTGAAGACGAAGGGTACGAAAAGTCAATGTTGAGTCGCAGGAGTGGACTCATCGTTGAACAAACTTGGACGTCATCCACTCAACTTTTGCAATCGTGAACTATCCCTTACTTTTTGCTCATTTTCATTCCAAACTTCTCTTATTTTTATACCACTGGGGACACATACTAGTGGATCATAGCTTGATTTTTTTTTTTCAACGCGAGTTATCGAACACGTTTCGAAAGCCGACGAAGACTCCTCGGATATTGCTATCCTGCCAGTGGGAATACTTCTGGTGCAAAAGTTTGCATGATTTTTCACGTGTCGGAGCTCTCTCTGCACTTTCGTTTTATCATCCACTTCTTTTTTTTCCGCTCCCTTTTTCAGTAGTTTCGGGTAGGGATTTTCTTTTTTTTTTGCAATTACGGGTCTTGTGATGGAAAAAGTAGAGATAGAGATGGTGAATGGGGTGGTGGGAGGAGGGGGTCATGATCGACCACTCGTTGCTTCAGAAATAGCGTAGCTGGGTCTAATTGCGTTCGCAGTTTCCAAACTGGTAAAGTTTTTTCGGTATTTACGCAAACGATGGCATGAGACCTCGGTTGAAAATCTCGGCGATTTACTGGTTTTGCCCTTTTTATTTCTATTTTTCTTTTCATTTTCGTTGAGTTTTTGCCTTATTTCGGGACAACATCTTTCATCGTCAACCCCAAAAGAATTTTTCATTTCTTTCTGACTCCGTTAATTTTCGATTACTCCAAATGGTCTGAGTGGATTTAAAAAAATTTAATTCCATTTCCGAGTTATCCTTTGAAGGATCAAAATAAGACCGAATTCATTCCAATCGTGTCGTTTGATCTGGAGTTATACGAAACGTAATGAGTACTATTTTTCACCCTCATAACTTCAATTTACGGTGGCTGTTATTTTTTATTGATGGGAGTGCCCCGAGAGGAAATGAAAATTGAACCATCAGTTACCGTCACTGAATATCCGCTTGAAAATACTGGTGGATAATCCATTTAACCCCATTAGTTCCCAACTAACTCGAAAAATACTGACAAATAAAAAACATCAATTACAATAAAAAAATATTTACCAAATATCCGGATTGGATATGGTTATTTGTTTATTTGTCGCGTTTTCCGGCGGAAATTTCACTGGTTTTTCCCCTTCACAATATTTCAGTCCCTGTGACCACGCATCCTCTTGATACCCTCCAAATCCCCTGCATCGTAGAATTCTATATTCTCCGGTTGACTTCCCCAAATCCCCCAATTACCCTCGAAATTCCTTTCAGAACCTAGACCACAGCTATCCAACCCCTTCTACCCCTCACGTCTCACTTTCCGCCAAATTTAATTAAACAGAAGAATTTCTCAAGTGTAAAATCCCAGACTGAAAGTTTTTCATAAATATCGGGATGAAAAAAAAAATACGGTTTGTATCAGTTATAAAACTCGCGGATCCACTCCGCGATACTTCTTCTTCCACAAACTTTTATTTACAATATCTCACTCAACCCCATTCTCCATCTTAAATCCTCCCCCTTTCCCTCCTTTTAACTTTTAGAAACGAGTTTTGCCCGCGGTAACTCGGCAAGGTGCATCGAGGCGTTTGTACAATTCTCGTGGGAACACAGAATGAAGAAAGAAATAGAGTTCTAGATAAAGATAAAGAAAAAAAAAGAATACGGCGAATAAGAAAAAAAAATGAGATGAAACTAAAATCTCTTCTGAGCCAAGGAAGTAGCCATTGGTCCTTAACTCTGGCTCATTCACTCTGGCAACAAGCAGGTCTAGTTTCTCGAGGCTTTTCGTTTCTTCTAGGAGTGAGAGAGACATGCCCCATGAGTTTCGTTAAAATTTTCCCGAGTGTCTTTCCAGCCGGAAGTGCAAGCCCAGAAGCTCTGACGTAACTTCGTTCGGTGACTTGAGGGAAAGGTTGACGAAAGACAGGTCAAAGGGAGTAGTAGTAGAAGTTGTGGAAGTAAAAGTGAAGGGTACGTTTGCACTTCACTCAGACCTGACACTTGATGCTTACCCCTCTTAGAAACTAAATATGAATTTTTAAGCTATCGAAGTACTCACGTTCACGTTGTGTCTCAGCTCCTCGAGTTGACTCTCAAGTGTATCCGTTCTGTTGGTCTTCTGTCTCTCCTGTCTCTTGGTATTTGTGCTTTTGATCCACTGACCGAGGCTATTCTGTCTGGCTAGCATCTGACTACTTGGATCGTCCCTGTCGATGCTGCTGTCAGTGTGATCGACAATCTCCTCAATATCATTCTTCCTCCAATCATTGCCAGAAAATCTGGATGGTGTTACTGCTGACATGGCTATGAATGCATTTCTCGCTCTGTTACCATCTAGATTAGCTCCAGGCTTGGCGACAGGTCCAGGATTGACCTTGTGATACGAGAATTGCTTCCACTTTGGTGTCCAGGTTGACGACTGACTTGGCTTTCCATACTCAACGTTCCAATCTGTCAGCTTCCCGAGCTCCAGACTATCGCCCCAGGTTTCCTTGTCCTCCCAGCTCTTTCCCATTTTCCAGGATCTCGAGTCATCCCTCAC
Organism: Fopius arisanus; assembly: GCF_000806365.1. Taxonomy (NCBI): domain Eukaryota; kingdom Metazoa; phylum Arthropoda; class Insecta; order Hymenoptera; family Braconidae; genus Fopius; species Fopius arisanus. The sequence goes on along the minus strand of NW_011887798.1, from coordinate 431,171 downwards.
CGGAAGACTTGTGGCTTTGCTCAGCTCGTTGCTCTCAGACTTGTCGTTATTGGATTTATCATTCTTCTCCAGCATTCTATTCTGCTTGTCAAGCCCAAGCTTTCTTACAAGCTCGGCATTGGGATTATATGACTTTCCATTTTTGTCTTTTGGCCATGGCTTGGCACCGGATAATTTGAAAGGCCAAGTCGCTGGATCCGATGTCAGGCTGTTCCACGTTTTCATCGTGAGCTTTGGCTGGATAACGCTCTTCACTGGCTCCACTGTCTTCCATGGCTTACCATTTCTCGTCAGAGCGCTCTCCTTTGATCTCGTCTTCGCTGTCTCATTGATCTCTTGATGATTTTTCAGAGGGAGAGAAGCTGGTGAATTTCTGAATATCTTACTCCGTTGCTCTGTCATCATAGCCCACGGTGTATCAACACCTCTGTCCGACCACTTGCCACCAAATTTATTGTACCTTCGATTGTCAATCTCATCGTCATCAACCTCGATTATTGGACGCAGAACTGTCCAGGGCTTTGATCGGTATCTACCAAAATTCTGTCTACTCTCGTCGTAGTAACCCTCCATCGATCTACCTGGCTCGTACCTTGAGTATCTCCATGATTTACCGAATAATCCTTGATGACGTGGATAGTCAATGTCCGGATAAGGATCATCATAATCCTCAACGATGTCATCACCGATATCCCTGATTCGGTCCATGTAATGGTGATATCGATCGTATCTGTTTGTGACCCTTGGCCTTTGATAACTACGCTCCGGAAGATCGTAATCAAGCACATGGCTGGCTGTGTTGGTTGGTAGATCGTAATTGGATGCTGAATCGTGTTGATTCAGGGGTGAGCCCTTCTCGTGGGTGTTTACTTTACCAAAGTGAAACTTTTGGGTATAGCCCATGCGTGTACCATCGTTTGGATACTTGTCGTGATGATCTGGGGATTTTGAATGGGAGTAGGTGAGTTTGGAGAGATTTGTGGGGTTTCGACGATTAGCTGACCATCCTGGGCCAAACAGACGCTCTGCTACTAATCTCCAGTGGGTCGATGGCTTTGGTGGATTGTGGGTGGTCAGGGGCGGTGGGGTTGTGGTGGTTTGGTGTCGTGGCTTCTTCTTCTTTTTTTTCTTCTTTTTCGGCTTTTTTGGTGGTGGCTTCTGGTTGGTTGGCAGGGGTGAGAGGGTGGTGAATAGGGGAAAATCCGGTGGGTAGGCGCGCTTGCGGGAGTCAAGGGCCGACAATTCTACCTCGTCCTCAGGGTCTTCTGGAAAAAATATTTACAGCAACATTTATCAAATTTTGACGATTTGTCTTCAACGATTTTATTAGCAGTGGAATAATTTGTACGTAATTTGATGGTAAATTCTATCAGTTATTGTTTGGTCTAGGGGAATGTGGAAATGTCGATATCTGAAATTTATTCGGGGGATTTTCAATGGTTGATGAGGAAAGAGATCGAGGGAGAATGGTAATGGGTAACAGCAGTGGGTCTTGGTTATGGACGGCTAATCACGACGAGCTGCCGCATAGCGGAAAGGTAATTAAGGTACAAAATGGCAGGGTGTGACTGTATAAGTACTGGAGCAAGTGACATTGCTCGGTGAATTGGTGGAACAATTGTTCGACTAATAATCTCGGGGTGCGCTGTGCTTTTCACGGTGGTGGCTGAATTTCTGGGTAACCATTCTATCCTCTGGTTCCCTTTAAACTCGTGCGTTGGCCACCCACAACTATCAATTTCCATAGTTACTCGGTATGGTATGAGAATCGAGGGTTGTTAAGGCTTTGACGTTGATCCGCTGGTACTGTGTTTACTACTAGTTGGATTATTCCGTTCTGGGTAGAGTACGTTAATGCAATTTCATGAATTATATCGTCTATGTGGTGTATTCAATGGAGAGAAATAGAAATTTGCGGGGAGTTTATGTACGAGTAATTCCATTGCGATGGTAATTTGAGAATATGTGGTGGAGTTTAATGAGCAGGTGCATTATTTAAACTGGAGGTTGTTAAAAATATTTTGTGGGGCTGTATATTATTTTATGATTCGGGAATTATCAACAGCTTGTTAAGGATTAGATTGTCGGGGTAATGGGGGATTCTGGTGAAAATTTAATTGATGATTTTTTGGTGGAAATTTTCGGGGCTTGGAGAATGGTTCTGGCATAATTTGTTGTAGAATTACTCGTTAACGAGGTAATTAGCTAAACTTCAGGTGGTACTTCTTCGTCGTTTCAGTCTGAAATAACTTGGGACTTTATGGGGCTGTATCTAATTTAATGATTCAGCGATAATTTACAGCTCGTTAAATTCCAGATTATCGTGACAATGAGTTGATTTAGGGTGAGAAGTGACGAATGATTTTTTATTTGAAATATCAGGGGCTTTAATAAAGGTCCTCTTAAATTTCAACGTAGGATTCCTCATTACTGAGATAATTGGCAAAAAGACTGGCGGTATTTTCAGGTGGTTTGAGTTTGGAATTGTTTGGAGTTTTAAATAGTTTTTCCTCCGTCGGTGAATTGCTGGAGATTAGCTTTTGAATTTATACGGTTGGAGTTATTCCCGGAATTCAAACAGTATAAACAAACCCCTCGGGACAGGGTTAATCAATAATATTCACCGTTATATTCCGGTTACTCACTCATAGTCAGGAGTCTGTGAGCTCGTTCCCAACGCTCTGGATTCTTAGCTAGTCTCACCAACAGCTTCATCAAGCTCTCGGCTTGCACCCACTCCTCTCCCTGGTCAACAGAGCAAGGAAATATATTTCAGTCAAACAAGTATCTAACAGTAGTGTATCCAAATACGATGGATAAGTGAAGTTGAAATAGAGAGGGTAGAGTGGTCGTGGTGAGGGTCTTGAACTGTACACACATCACATCGTTCACGAGGAGATTGAGTTTCTCGGGCAAAACTTGGACAATATAAGCCAGGACCTGGTGCACGTCGTCTCGATCAGGGTCGACAGAAGGGACTGAACGTGCTCGCGTTAACGATGACAAATGAGAGGGATACTCTTCAGGGATAACAAAGGTCGATAAGGATTACAGGGGTTGGGAGCATTTAAAAATTATGAATTTTTCCATTTTTTTAAATTAGAATAGCGAAAAATAGATTTCAACAAAAGTTACACTCATTTTTTTCAAAAATAAAATAACTATTCTTCAATATCAGAGACAAATTACAGAGAGTCACATCAATCATTCATTTTTTGATTAATATTGAAATTGAGAGGGCCGTTATTCAATAAATGATTGACTAACGGCTGCCATAAAGAAAAAACCTCGGAAAAAAATAGAAGTGTGAATCAGCATTCGTTTTTCCTAATTCAACAGCGTGTGAGAATTAATCGATAAGATCGTGAGATTCGACAGGGACTGATGGATTACACTCGCTCAATAGTTCCCCGATAAATTCCCCTGAAAAAAAAATAAAAAAGGGCAGAAAATAGGTGCATGAAGGGCTCTCTGCAAAACCGGTCATTCTCTGGAGTCTGGCAGTTTCGACAGGTGACGGATCGATTGCCCAACGACACTGGGACGTTTTATTTTCATTTTCCTCTCTATCCCTTTGTTTTACTTTTTTTTTTATTTCTGGCCAGTTTTATGGCATGATTTCCCGTGAGATATTTATCGCTGGAATGAACCTCGGGGAGTTAATATCGGTTGATGCTGAGGTTTAAATGTTTTCCTGTGATCTAGATATAGTGGGTCAGAGGGGAGATGGAAAATCCAGTGACATAGAAGACATTTCGGCAGCTCGCCAGGAAATTGACTCGTGAATGGTTGGAAAGGGGAGGCAAATCCTCTTTGATACCTCCTACTTTGTCACGTGAACGAGGCGATTCACTTTTTGATGATGGAGTGCAATGGATATGGCTGTGATAAATATTTCGGGTCGTATTTTGTCCTGATATATTTTAGGGGAATCGATTGGGGACAAGAGTTGAATATAGAGCTTGAAGGCATCTCTAAATATTGGAACCTTATCTTCATCTGTGAATGAAAAGGGATCAGTTATTTCTTCTTAAGGAAAAGAATTCCCAACGGTGAAGGTTTTTTTTCATCATTTCCTCTGATCCACATGGAATTCTCATTCAAAATATCTTCTTACTCCTGTCATTTCATTCGAGTCTGAAATCACCAGGACGTGAAACGCTGAATTGGTCTGGTTCAATCTCGATTTATACGAGATGGAGAAGTTTCGGAAATACGTAAGAAAAAAAAGAGAATGAGGAAAAGAGAATGAGGTGGATTGGGATGTTGGATTTGTTGCTTCGATGTGGCCCCAATGCCTGGAAATCGACTTGGAAGGAGCGTTTGTCAATATTTTCAGATGTTCCTCCATGAGAAAGGGAGTAAAAGATTAAATAATCCCAGAATGTCTGGACACTGGGTTGTGATGGTCATGTGAAGCTGAACATCTCAAATCCTCTTTCCCTTTTTCTCTTTACCTCGGTATTGAGTTGAAATCAATTTGTCACGTGGCATGGTTGATAAGTGTCTTACCAAATTGTTGTCAATCATCTCTCGTGTTCTAGCTGCTGAATATTCTACACTTCTCTCTGCCAATCTTCCGACAATTTCCGGTACTTCAACAGTCGTCCCGTTGCTCAGCAACTCCTTCTGACTGCTGAGCTCCTTCTTAACCGTTGGCACACGTTTTGATTTTCCATCGGTTGTTCGTTTGAACTTGAACATTCAAAAATAAACAAAAAATTCATTATTATTTCGTTTTAGAATTGACAATTCTTTCAATAATTTTAATCAACTCGGAAAGATCAATGGTATTGAAAATTGAGGAGAAAGCTCCAGTAGATTTATCTATTTTATATAAAATACTTGAATAATTTTGAATGACGAGTGATAAAAAGTAGAGGGAAGTGGTGAATTTTCCACAACTTGAATTTCTTCAATATCTTCGATATCTTCCAATTCTCAGCGATGAAAATCAGGTAGAGAAATGTAATAGACTCACTTGAATGCTCTTATCCCTCTCGGTTTCATCGCTTATAGCCTCGTTTGACGTCATACTCTCGTCAGATGAATCCACCTCGACACTTTTCTCGTGTGAATCAAAATTCCTGGTGGCTCTCGTCTCATCATCACCGACATTTCCCTCGGAGTGATTCACACCAGACGTTGAATTGCCACGATCGTCCCTGGACATTGCCTCGTGTGACTCTGCAACCTCACGTAATTCCTCCTCATACTCGTCCACATCCTCAATATCCTCAGTCTCATCCTCGTCCTCCTCATCGTACTCAGCATCATCAACGGTCGTCTCTGTCGTCACATCCTGAAGCCATTTATTCCGACCTTTTTATATCCCACTCTTCACCCTCTTGAAGTCTTTATCTTTTTTACTTCTTTTGGTACGTGGATTGTACAATATATTTTTTTAGTCTCTTATCTTATATTGTTATCTTGACGGTGGAAGTCCTCATGAATACTCACCGAGACTGGACTTTCCAACTCCTCAGATGATTCTTTACTGTTGCTCTCTTCAACACCTGAAATGAGAGAGAAATTAATTCATTAGAAATATTTGAGTAATTTTGGAGATATTTTTCAGTCATTTTCCGTTGGAGATCTCCTCTTATTTTTTATTTAATTCGCGTCTGATGAAGTTTGGTTGAGGTGATTCAATTAGACAATTTTGTTTTCGATAGATATCTGCGGATCTAGGGGAGATATCCATATTTTTCGTAAGAGCTTTTTTATAGAATGGGGTGAGAGCTATAATAAAGGTTCCAATACAAATTTTGATGTCTCTTATAGATTCCGAGATTTTCTCTATTTTTTATTTATAAAAATTAATTCCATTAATTAAAAAATACTGTGAATTCCTGTGAGAAGAATCTAGGGAATCTGGAATTGACTTGGATATTAAATTTTCCGTAGTTCTATCAATTTTCATTTGAATTTCACTTTTAATGGAATTTTTTATGAAAATTCACTGAAATTTTATACCGAAATTAGCCTTTTAAAAAATGATAACAGCGTGGAGTACTTTTAATGAATTTTCCAACCCGGAATTCAATTATTCATTATTAAAATGACCCAGAAAATCTCATTACAAACTGGTTTAAAGTGCTGAAAGAGGTGGAGAGATGATAGAGAGTACAAAGATGAGATGAGATGTTACATAAGGCCATTCAAAGCACTAATGAAAATGAGAGATAATGAAGCAGATGGCTAATGGTGCCTCTTGGAGTGTACATCCGTGCCCATGAGTAAAGCCCACTTTATTTCAACTTATGCTACTTGTACCGAGTAACTGTATAAAGTATACGTTATGTGTTAGCAATGTACTCTCGTGTACGGAGTTCAGTGTCTATTGAGAGCTATCGGACTCAGTGTCAGATCCAAGTGCTTGGATTTTCTTTGTACTTTTTCTTTTTTTTTTTCCTCATACTTTGGTGTAATAACATCCAATATTTTCCTAGCCACTTCGCACGTTTTCGCCTCCTGGCAACTGCATCCCCAAACATTTTCTCCGGTTTATTGGTATTACTGTCAAGGATTTATTGATTTTTATTTGATAGAATCCTGGAAATAACTTTTTCTCTTTAAAATTCTTTTATTTCCAATTTCATGAATCGAAAAAATATCAAAAAAAGTTGACATTTACGTGTCGTAAATCAATTTTACCATAAAATTTTGATGAAATTTACTTTTCTTTTTTTTCGGGGAAGTCTTTTTTATGACGCGTATAGCCAGAGAAATGGGATATTCGAATCAAATGGAAATGTCAAAGAAATATTCATAACAAATTTGTTTATTTCATACAATAAAAATAACTACTCTCCGTGGAATAAAATATCGAATAAAAATATTCCATTCCATTTGAATAAATTCAATTATTTCATTATAAAATAGATCATTTTTTCGGGGTGTGAAGGTGTAGGAGCAAATAGTCAGTGCAATTTTCCGCATTATTCCGAATTCTCGTGTCCTAATTCTTTTAATGCCCAACGTCATTACAACATATGCCGCACCCAGTGAGTCTTTTTTTTAAAAACATTTTTTCCTCTCATCCTCGGTGGATTCATCTCTTTTTATTCAGTTTTTTTAGCCCTTGGCGAAATAGCGAGAGCGAAGTTAGTTGAAAAGTTCTGTGTCTTTTTTTTTTCCTTCGCCGCACATTTTCTCGGAGGTAAGGGGGTAACACGTGCGCTCAATGAATATTCGGGTGTGCGCCTCGGTACCAGTAATGCCTGCGTAGAAGGCTTTAATTAACCCCCGTAATTTAACCGAAAATTGCGAGGGAGATGGAAGGCATTTGGGTTGGGGTATGAACAGTATATCTGCGGGCGCATAAATACCGTAAAAAGGAGTGCCACGGTAATTATTTATGCGGATAGAGTTGAATTCAATTTAATAGCAACAGGTGTATGAGGAAAATAATTTACCAAGCGCTTTTTCAACTACTGAATTTTTCATCCGTCAATATTTTTTCCATTTGATTCGGCAAAGTCGCTGTCGATTGGCAAATGATAATTTTTATTGAATGAATAATTATTTTCTTCTAAAAGAACAATTGAAAAATTTTGGGGATTTATTTTTCAACGGAAGTTATTAATTGTATCAGTTGAATCCGGAAAGATCGAGGGACTCGGTAAATTATTGTCCTCCAATATTTATCGTTACTCTAAAAACGTTAATCGAACATCGATAAATTGCAATATTTCGCTATGACATTTTTCAAAACCAAGAGAATGAGAAAAAAATTCAGTGAAACGTACACCCACGTTCTACGTGCATATCACAAGGAACAACAACAAAAAAAAGTTTAAAACGCAGAAGTAGAAAATGCACACATGGGGGAATATACGAGGGAAGGTATAAAATCCCCGGGAGCGTGAACGAAAGAGAGAGAGAGAGAGAGAGAGAGAGAGAGAGAGAGAGAGTAGAATTGAAAAAAAAAGCGGAAAAAAGGAAAAAAAAATGAGAAGGAAGGGGTGGAGGGAGGAGGGGTGGGGAATAGATGGCCCTCAGTAAAAAAAGAATTTCCAAATAATGCTCAGGCGTTGCTTTTGCCACTTCACCATTTTTCCTGTTCATTCTCTCCTGCTTTTTTTTGTCCAGTGTTTTTTTCCTTTTTTTTATGTTTTTATATTTTTTGAGACGTGAAATGAGTGGACGCGCTACAGAGGTACGTTTACATCGCACGTGATCGGTGTTTAGAGTGTATTGAACGGTAGCCAAGGGGGAAATGGGGGAGGGATGGGTGGAAACAAGGTGAGAGGGTGGGACTTATATCGAGCCCGAATATTGGACGTAATGCATCGACGCTGCAGTTTGCCAATATTTCATCCGACAGCGGTTATCCCCTTTCTCTCTCTCAAATTCTCTTCCACTCGGCTTTGTCCCTCTTTTTGTCAACAAAACCTGGAGTGTCCAAACATACACACTCGGCAAAACCACATCCGAGCACGTGCAAATATATACACCAGAGTTTTTCAACATTTATCTCGGAGGGAAATAAAACTGAAAGCCTACTGAAAATTTGAAAATGCAGGAATCAGTCAAATACTCGTTTTGCGCTGGAATATATTAATATTTTAGAAGTCCAGTTAAAATGGAGAAGAAGAGGGAAAATGTCGAGAAAATCCGCAGAAATATTGCAATTTTTCATTGACTCATTGCGTTTTTCATGAACGTGAGAGCAAATTTTATTTGAAATTTTTATCAGCTGATAGGCTTTTGTTGAATATCTCTGAATCTAAAAGAAATATCATTTTTTTTTGTAATAGCTTTTTTATAACTCTCATTTCCCTCAGCAAAAGAGGTTCTATGAAAAATTCTGATATCTCTTATAGATTCAGAGATATCTGTCGAGAACTCGACTGGGAAAAGCATCGACTTGTTTTCTTCTTGAAAAATTTCTCTTCAATTCATCTCCTGGGAATTGCGAGAATAAAAATTAACTTTTTCGTAATTTATTTCATTTTTTATTAATACATTCTGGTTTTTAATTGTTCAATCATTAATTGAACGGTGGAAACTGTTAATTTCCTCTTGTATTTTCCAAGTTTTCCGAAAATGTAAAATGGAGAATTTATTTTCTCAGGTTTTACGCCAGGAAATCCTCGATTTTTTTACATTTTCAACTACACTCTCTCGATTTTATTTCCTCTGTTCTCTCTGCAATCGCCTGGAGCGTGAATTTTTGCTGTTGAGTTTCCGCTGGTGGTACCTAATAAACCGGAAACCACGGCTATCGCCATTTCCACAGCAAATATTACGTGAGTTGAAATACCAAAAGTCCGTGAACGGAATTTCTCCCATTCATTTCTTTTTGCAATTTATTGATGAAAAATATTCTGAATGGTGTTCAAAATCGATGGAATTATTCTTCAAATAATCACCGAGAGCTCTCGAAAACATCCGACAAATTTAACGAGTGAATAAAAAAAAACCGTCGCTATTGCAATGGAAGAGAAATTAATTGCCCGGATTTTTTATAATTGCAACGTCAAAAGCAGATAAAATCCTTTGCTGGTGGCACGTTGACTTTTTTTAGGCTAGATTAACGCCTGGAAATTCTGAATTTAAATACTCGATCTGTAGTTCACTCGATTATGGTTCAACAAGTGCTGAAGCCACAATCAGATACAAATGTACTCGATACTGCGGAAATATCTGTGTTATTCCCACTGGCTGTTTCCACTCTCGAATTCTGGGGTGACAGCTAGTGACACCAGTAACCGACAAGTCAGACGTGAGAGACTTGAAAAGCCCAGGGAGAATTTATCGGAAAAGCGGAAAAATCAATGTGTCCATTGTTATTTGTTAATTATCGGTGAATCCACTCTATTTCTTCCTATTTTTTCATGGCTCCACCTAAAATTCATAGATTTTTTCTAAAATTTCCAACGACTTGTGGGAATTTTTCGGAAAATTCCCTCTCTTAATATTTGTAAAAAGTTTTTTCTCGTTTTCTCTTATCAGTGGATTGAATAATGCGTAAATAGTTTTTGGGAGTATTGAAAGTTCATTGGGAAATGTAGAAACTTTTTTTTTTTTGGGAAATGGATGAGTTGGTGGTGTCAGCCGACAATTCACCGACTAATTGCCGGCATTGCGCTGTCAAATTGTTCTGCCTTCATAGCCCCACGTCAAACACAATTCCATACTTGACATCGTGGAACGTGTTGGTCAAATTTATACACTTGGATGTACTCGTGGGATTAACATTGAATCCAGTAACCGACAAAATGGCATCTAGTTTGAACAACGATAAATGGCCGGTTGTCACTTGTCGTGTATTCCAAACTCTTCCACTTCAGCTTCTGCTCTTTATTCCTTTCTCATACCATTGGCTTTGCCGGTATTTCGGATATAGTCGTACGTAGCTACTTATCCGATAGATGCTATTTGCATACAAATTGTACTGATAAAATCCCTTCACTCGGGATATTTAACTCTCGGGAGCAGTTGCTGGGGAATTTAAAACCGGAAGGACTCGAATCGTTTGGACACGTTGTTGAAGAACTTTTTAAATTACAGTTTCTGTTCGATTTTTATTGACAATCTCTGAATTTCTCATTTTTCTCGTTTGTCGGGGAAATTTTTGGAAAATTCGGGCTTTCAATAAATTGATAGTTCAAGGAAATTCGGAAAATTTTCGAAGTTTTCATGGTTTCGAAAATTATGGAAATTACCAGATTTTTTTTCATAATTTTCCAACAATTTTTACGAATATAATTTTTTCTGACTTTTTTGATTTTTCAATATTCTCAAAAAATACGCCATCTAAATTATCGAAAAAAAATTCCTATTCAAATTTTGGAAAAATTTTTCAAAACCTTTCCGAAAAATAAAATCGTTTAGTTGTCCGATTTTTTTTTGTTTCATAAAAAAAAAATTCTGAAAAGTTTTCCAGAAATTTTTTGAAAATTTGGAAAAAATATTCCGATTACAATTTTTTTTTACCCGGGATCATAAATTAATTAACAGGTCTTAATTGATAGTTCAGGATAAAAATTCCACCCCTAATAAATTTTCAATTGATATCAGTTTTGACAAGGCAAAATGCATTTTTTTTCAATATTAACCGCGAAAAAGAGCTTGTTATTTCAAATGACGGGTGAAATAGCCCGGGGAATAGAAAACTTTTGGAATAAAAATGATAAGTGACTGGTCATTTGTTCTGATAACACTGATCACCAAAACAAGATACGTGCTTGGTATCCAGTGAAACCATTATAATGGTTTGTTGGTGGATGAACACACGCTCTTGCAAACCCTGTGCATTCAGTTTCACTCAACATCCCGCAGTTTCATTCTCTCCTCTCACTTGGGTTGAGCTCGAATACATAGAATTTAGTACATACCATTGGACAGAGACAGCGGAATGTTATTCACCAAAATGGAAAAGCCTTTGGGTCCCTACGAATACTGTGGACGAGTAAATATTGTGCCGAATTGGACGATTGGAATCGTGTACACTCATTAACAGATCAATATTGGAAAAAAAAAAAAGAAATGAATGGAAAAAGGGGAGATAAAGCGGTGGCGAGTCAATAAATAACGGATGACGTAAAAATCGGATAATGTTCAATCTGAGGGCTCAATTTATCGGCCGAAATTTTCCAATTTTCCAATTTCGTCGGTTTTCGAAAATTTTTGTCTTTTGGGGGTCCATTAAAATTTTAATTCAATTTATTATATTATTTATGCACACATTCATTATTATATATTATTATTTCGCGGATTTCTCACAGAATTTTGAATTTATAATATCTTCTTGAGAAATTATAGAAATGGAATAATCATTGATGATTTGAAATCATTTGGTTGTTTCTATTGTTAATGAGAATTTAATCTCGAATGTAAATTACGCGTTAAGTGGTGCAATTTTAAAATGAAAATTCTTTAAACTTTGATCATTATATTTTACGACGCTAAAGACCCGGGTGACGCTGTAATTCTCAGAACAGCAATGTGTAGAGTGTAAAGATGTCTTTGAGGGGGTAGTTGTGTTGTGGAATACATGGGGGAGGGATATTTTCTCAACCCCCTCGGCTGAGAGTTATTTCAGAAGCTCCAGGGGCTTGAATTATCGGTTGTTGAGCTTCATCCAGAGTCGGATGAAAGTGAGATCTTGTATAATGGGGGAATTCGCGAGTTCTCCCATCGCCCATTCTCAATTCAAAATCAACCCACCCTTCTGCCACCCCCCTCTCTTGCCCCTTTCATGGAGCGATGATGCCTTTGTGCGGAAATCATGAACAATACCAGGCAATTGGGAAAATTGTGACAATGAAAATTTTTAATGGAATTTTCCAGGAATTTTTCTCTCCCACGCGTTGGGAAAAATCTGAAGTGAAATTCTTGCGATGGAAATTTTTATGTTTCGGGATTCCCCTGGGATTTGAGATTTTATTGTGAATTCAATGGAATTTGATAGTGAATAATGATATTTGATTGAAAATTTGAATAAATAATGGAATTCTCGATAGCGTCCTCTCGATTTTTTAATCGATTCATCGCTTTGTTAGGTTTTTCAGGAATATCTCCGGAATTAATGAGAATTATGAAATTTATGTTATTACCTTTTTTGGAGCTCTCCACCAGATCTATTAAAAACGTTTTGACATAATTTTTGGTATTACGCATCATTTCCCAGATATTTATAAAAACTCTGAGTATAAAAACCACAAATTGACGCAAGTGATATAAACAATTTATTTTTATGGCAGCATAAGCATAAAAATTCATAAAATGTATAATCTATATACTTTTGAGAATATGGAAAAATGATCCATATTTATTTTTCTTTTTCCCTGGAATTTTCCGTGCACCGGATTTAGCTTCAATGTTGAAACCCCAATTTTTTCTATTTTATTTTCGATAAAAATAGTATCGGTGACTATAAATAGGGTTGACTACAGTTTAATGCCTCGAACATGCCCGGGAATATCCCCCGTAGGCTCATAAAAATGGAAATACTTTTTCCACCGTGTGATTTTGGTTTCATTTATTTTTTTTTGTCATCCACGTCGTTTATGAGAACATGCATCTGCGGGAAAATTAATTGATCGCTAAATCTCGTGAGTAATAAACGTGACGAAATTAACAATTAGACTACATCAAATGATTTATGAGTTTGTAAAATTTTTTAATCAGATGAATCTTGGTACTATATGAGTGCATGTGATATAATTAAATTCTAGCCTCGACAAATGAATTCTCTCATTGAATCTTGTCGGCCTCGGGCAATTCCTCAATTTTAATAAAGCCTCTTCATAAACCCATTCACCAAAATACTTTCCCCGAATACTCGGAATATTTCTCACGAGTGGGAGGAAAAATCCCGGAAAATTCCGTCAGCCCACGCACTAGACTCACAAAAGAGGGGCGAAAAAAATTGGCGTAATAAAAAAAAATGTAATAAAAGAGGAGAAAAGAAAAAGAGGATATGTCAGAGAGGAGTTGCCGTCGGGCAATATTGCTTCACACCACGTCTTTTTTTTTTTCCCTCTTGAGTTGAACTGAAAAGAAAACCAGCAGACGTTATACACCTCAAGAAGAAAATGCCTCCCTTTGCCACCCACATACCGCCATTCCTGTATTTCCCTTTGGTTGGAAAAACTCTTGTGCTCATTCACCTATCACTTTTTCTCGTCATTTCCCGGTGGTAGGAGAATATAAGGCACTGAGGAATCAAAAGCGTTTGGTTTTTCCTGAATTGCAGGTGATCTCAACCATTTCCACACACTTCATCTACCGACTCGTCAATTTTTCTTTATTTCTATCTCAATGGAAAAATCGAAGTTGAAATTTTTCAACACCTGAAATTTTCTCCCGGTTTTATATGGATTGTCTCTTGTCGTATTTTGATTGGTTTGTCGGGTTTTACGCGTGGAAATGTTTCTGGTTATTTTTCCATTGTTTTCAGTATTCAATTTGATAATTTTATTTTGTGGGAAATATTGGGAAATGTTGGGATATCTTGAAATTCTGAATATCGATTTTTTTTTTTTCGAGATTTATTTATAGTTTATGGAGAAAATATATGTGGGAAATGCAGTTAGTTAATTAAAAAATTGTGTTTGTATGAAGATTGTAATTTGTTTATTATTTTGTTTCCAGACAATCATGGATTCGGCGATCATCAATCATGGATTCGGCGATCATCAATCATGGATCCGGCGATCATCGAGCGGCACAGAAATATCATCGACATCACCGGTAAGTCAACAATATTTTAATTAGCCTATATTTTAATTATTATAATTAATTCAATTATAATAATTCCCTGTAATTATCTACAAACATTCCCCTCTATTTATTTATCAACTTCCGTTCTACCCCTTAAATAATGAAATCACTAACTTAAATTGCGCTGAAAAACTCGTAAAAAATCGTGGATAAATTCTGAATTGGAAAAAAAAATCTATTGTGACTCGATTTTTTTGGGGCGATTCGCGAACAAAAAAAAGAATTGAAAAAAAAAAGTGGTGCAAGCACTTGAGAAAATAGAAAATGGAGAAGAAAACCCGATGCCTTCGTTCACCTAAATTCTGGGATAATGGGAAAATGTTAAGAGTACCGAGAGCATTTGCTCGTTGGAGAATTCCAAGGCGTATAATGACGTCTACGACGAAGGGGAAATGGGTATAAAAGGAGAGCTGTAACAATGGTAATAAACACGGGTACAAAGGAAATGAGAAATAACGGAATGAAAGAAACACGAGAGGATATAAATAGAAGGAGACTCTTGAAATAAGGGGCCGATGGGGGTGGAGTGGGTGTGACAGGCTATTAAATTGTTCCTTGGATTATTCTAATATTTTGTGGTGAAGGTACGGGGCCAATCTCGAGGGTACCTTGTGGGTAAAGACGGAATTTAATCTAGGGTTTCGGTGTCCGAAGCATTCACGCGATGAGAAAAGGAATGGCTGAGGAAGTGCTTCCTCAGCATCCAACGGATTGTCCAGAGTACTTCGGTTTTATCGTCCATGAACAACATTGTCCAATACTTGGGGAACATCTCGAGCGTTTACTGGTGGGGTATTAAATTATTTAGTTGTTGAATTCACTGGAACTCGATTACTGCAGATTTTACTGGGAAAATTGTTTCAATCACAATCTCGTTTCGACGGTCTGTGTTTTCTATTGTCTGAGATTCAAGTCAACTTTAAGTTAAAATTTCTAGTCAATTTATGTCGTTCGTCTGTTGGAAATTCAAGAATTTTCCGATTGAATTTTCCTTCATTTGAGGAAAATGGAAAATTCTCTGCTTTTTTCGTTTCAAAAGATATTTGGATAGGAGTTATTTTTTTTTTATGAGATATATTGAAAATATGTATATCAATGGGATATTATATATTTTTCAATAACGCATGGAAAATGTTTAAACAATTCAAGGTTCAGGTAGAATTCAAGGAAATTCGTGGGGTTTCAGGGAATTCTAAGATTTTTAATTTTTTTTTGAAATTTTCCCGACTCTCCATTATTTTCCCGGAATAATTGAATTGAAAAATCGAGTCTCATTCATCTTTAAATACTCCACTATAAAAACAATAGAAATTTTCCTTTCCCATCGACAAAAGCCTTTCACCTATCATTCAATAACATTCAATAACTTTTCAACCAATTGTTTAAATTTTCACCCAAAAATCTCATACCAATTTTTTAAATTCATTCATCAATTCGTTTATCATGCCGCAGAGGCAATAGCGGCAGTCAATTACCGCTACACGCATCAACAAAAATAATAACTATTAAGCAGGATCACACGAGAGTTAACGCTCCCCCCTTTAACCACCCCCAATTCATCCCTGAATTAACAAACTGAAACTCGGTAGCAGTGCCGAGTCGCTGGGCACATTAATTTCGAGATAAATCCCAGCACCGAGTTTGTGTGTACTCGCGAGGGGGTAGGAGGGTGGGGGATTTAGGGTGGTTAGGGGGTGGTAGGTGGTTTTGAGAGGGTGGAAGAGTGAAGGAGTGATAGAAGAGAACAAAAGAGGAGTAGAAGATAGTGAGAGAGGAGTTGAAGGGGCTGAAATGGGGTGAATGGGTGGTTTGAAGGGGTGGAAAGGGGGTGGGAAAGTTATCCAAGCGTGGGAGAGTTGGTTGTGCTCCGTTGGGCGTCTTATCGCCGCTGAGTATGGCAGGCAAATTGGGAGTAACGATGGACGAATGTGAAGGGTGTACGGTGAGAGGGGGTGAAAGAGGGTGGAGAAGGGTGAAAAGGGGAGGAATGGAGAGGAGGGTTTGAATATAGGCACGTGAAAGAGATATTGTGAAATAAATATGAATGCGAGGGGGTAAGTTCACGTGTAAAGGTGAATTAGAATGAAAGAAAATGAGGGGTGTATTGACCGTGGGGGGATGTGAAAGGGCAAGGTTCGCGGCCATGAACTACCAGTGATGGGTGAGTTTTCTTGGAACACTCTGCTATCAGGGATTGAAGAAAAATTAATTTTTCTTTGCGCAACTTCTTTCTCTCTGGATTTTTATCAATTTTTTAATAATTCTCGATTGATTTATCGATTATTGATGGATATCGATATAAAGTATTGAGTTCAGTGTACCCTTGAGTAATTGTGTTATTTATAAATAAAATAATTGGATAATCCGGAATTATTATAGCGATGAAATTGATGGAAAAAACACGGAATTTATTTCCTTGGAGGAAATAAAATCTAGAGAGAGAGGGAGGATAAAGGAATTTTTCGTTAGCCCAAGAGATTGATTCTTTTATGTCTTCGTAATAAAAAGAACGCGTTGTCTTGGGAAAAACAGTTTATGAGAATATTTATAGCGAAATTTATTGCGTCATTCCGGGTAAATCCGGATAAACATAAAACAATAAAAATTGCTTGATATCTTGATTAATTGCTCTACTGACATCTACTCGCGATTTTTAAAGTAAATAAAATTGGTGGGGTGTACCAGTGTGTTACGAGTGAAGTTAGTAAGTTTAATTCGATTAATAATCGGTGGGTGAACGAGTGTAATTGAATGGTATACCGCAGAGTTGGGAGGGGCTCGATAATATAATCGAGGTAAATGGAAAATCCTCCGTGAGCAGATTATGTCGCAATAATTAAACGGACGTTTTGCCCTTTGGAGATTGCGATTAATCTATCCCTTTGACTTTTTTTCCATTTTCTTTTTAATACCGAAAATACTTCACGGTCACGATATTATACTCGTAATTCCATTTCGGTCTTATGGATTATCAATGATTTAATATATTTATGTAAAAATTGATTATTAGTTTTATGGGAATTGAACTGATTTTTATATATTTATTTAAATGCATATTTAAATAAATGTGCAGTTTTTTTTCTGTACAATTATGATCGAAAATTTTTTAAAAGTTCAATTACAACTTCTGGATAAATAAAATTACTAAACAATTCCTCCGATTTAAATAAAAAAATGATTGCTCGTTTAAAACCCAAATTTCATATAATAAATAAATCTTTTTTAGGCGATAAAAAAATAGATATTCCATTGAAACGACAAAATTTCAGCGGTAACGCGTAATGAGATAATAGTAACAATTTCTATGTAATAAATGCACTTGAAATGACCATTAGAGATCTGA
>NW_011887798.1:411694-413028 GCF_000806365.1 Fopius arisanus | reverse complement strand
TCGTCATTTCTTATTTTTCCCCCTCGATTCTTACGTGAAGTCTTGTTTGATTCGATAATTCTATACGGTTTATCTTCCCTTGTCGGAGGGGTTGATCGATTAGGATTCACGACAGTAGGATTCAATGATTCTTGAGCTGCATAATCCATAACATCTCCACAAGTTCTCTAGATATGACGAATATAAGGAGGGGTTGAACGATTATTCGCGGGATGCGATTGCAATCTGTGTTAACAAGGTGGCACAATGCCAGCAAAGTAGCTTTATCCACTTTTTATTAAATCTTCTATTTCTATTTCAATTTCTCTCTTTCTTTTTTATTTTTTTTTTCATTTCCAACGTTTTTATCAGTACGTTTATCTCTGATGGCTCGACGAATAATAGCGAAAACCACTGACTCGGCGAAAAACTTTCGATAGAGATCGCCGGACGACTGAATAAAGATGAAAAGAATAGAAAAAATTGGAAAATTTTACCTGACGTAGGGGTTGTAGGGACGTAGAAATATCGAATAAAAATAATGGAAATAGCGATTTGCTAATTGCAAATGTCATTTAGAAGATTTAATAATTTTCTATAGAAAATTCTCTAAAAATATTCAATTCGGGAATATTATTCATAGCGTTTCCATTAATGAGGTCTTCGAGTGGACCCTTTTGGTCAACTGTAGATTCCCCCCCCCACAACTTCATTATTGTATTACAAAAATGTCATTTAGAAGATTTAATAATTTTCTATAGAAAATTCTCTAAAAATATTCAATTCGGGAATATTATTCATAGCATTTCCATTAATGAGGTCTTCGAGTGGACCCTTTTGGTCAACTGTAGATTTCCCCCCCCACAACTTCATTATTGTATTACAAAAGTATAAAGTAGTGTATTTTATAAATTTAATTGGAAATTACTTCTGAAAATCGTCAGATGGCCGACATCTTTGACTGCTATAACAGCCTGGAAGGCTTAGTGATATTTGTTAATTATACGCTGTTTATTCTTGTACTCGTGCAGGGTTCCTCCCTTCTGGCTGAATATTTCTACTTTAAGAGTCAGAATAATAAAATCGAGAACGAAAATGAGAGTACGATAAAAGTAAGACTGGAGAGAGTTAAGAAAACCATATATGTAATCGTAGTTTTCACCACTAGTTTATTATTGGTACTTGATATAATATCTATCAGTTATTCCCACTACCACCACAGAGTGTGTACCACCTGATTTTAATGTTAATAAAATGGAAATAGAAGAGAGCAGTACACATTCTCATCGATCGTAAATAATCTCCAGAAAACATCTCTCAATGTGGCATTCTTTTTTAATTGCCAATCAAGCCTC
>NW_011887798.1:409029-411164 GCF_000806365.1 Fopius arisanus | reverse complement strand
ATTGAAACGACAAAATTTCAGCGGTAACGCGTAATGAGATAATAGTAACAATTTCTATGTAATAAATGCACTTGAAATGACCATTAGAGATCTGAGGTTTTGCCACTGGCTTCGTGTGTCATTTCCATTTAAGCGATGAGCGAGACTCAAAGGGAGATGCGGAGGAAACTCGGTGGGCGGTGGGTGGTGGGCTGTGAGGGGGTGGTGAGGGGTCTTCCGCGTAATTAAACTGCGCGTCGGGAAACCACGTCCGGGGCACGTTTTCCAACCCGCCACGGATTCGCAATTAACCCCCTTTAGTGTCGTTGGACGAATGTCGTGTAAACTCACATTCGACTGGTTTTGTACGTCAGCCGGTGACGGACGATATCACTGACCCATTGTTACACCTCCGACACTCGAACAAATAGGAAGAGATGTGAGAGAACTGACGAGGGACTGACGAATAATAAAAAAAACAATCGAGAATTTATCCTGAGATTTTGCAAGGACTTGAAAATTTCCAAATTTTTCCTCCGAAAATCGGAGTAAATATGACGTGATGTTAATTTATTGGAATTTCATTCTCAAAATTTTCACGTGACGCTGAATTTTCATATCGATGTGCAGAGCCCATTCTGAATTCATCTCCACACGTTGAAAAATTCAATTGAATATTCATGAATATTTTCCACAATCCGACGTATTGAAATGACATTTGTTAATCAAGAAATGTTTATTTCATGAAATCGATAGGATGAATGGTTGGAGTACAAATAAATAATTATAAGGAAATAGTCTCACCTCCTCAGAGATTCTATTTACTCGACAAATTTGATTTACTGGGTGAAACGAATTCACTGAGTGAGAAGTTGAATACAATCACGAGTGAGAGGTAACAAGGGGTAAAGGAATTCATTCAAATTTATGCAGTTCGTTTCTCGCATTCACTAATTTTTATCTCCCTCCGCACAAAGAATTTCCTTTTTTTTACGGTCTCGGCGTTGAATAAAAACTCGAGGGCTTTTCCCTTTTCTTTATTCCCCATTTTAAAAATTATTTTTTACTCTCCCCGCGGGTGGAGTCCATTGACGTTCCGCACTTGTTTGTTAATTTAATATTCACCGCTGAAATTTGACTTGGAAGTAGAATGGATCGGTACGTGAGTCTTTTTCCCATGGGTGATGTATATCATCAGCTCTCTATCATTTTCTCAGTCTCGTCTCGCTTACAAAGTATCGATCCTATACCCCTTGAAACACTTGGGGGATGGTTCTTCAAGTGAATGAGTTTGTTTGTCTCGAGAGGGTTGGGACAATTCAATTGGCCAGCGAGAGATCGCTGCTCTCTTCTAGCTATATTTATCTGTCTTTCTCACAACTTCTGGCTGACTCGGATGGTATCTTATCTACTTCTAACTTTTCTACTCATTCTTCTTTATGAGACTTTGGTTATTGATTTTTGATGATCTCCACCCTCTATTGCCCCCCTTTCTCTCACCCCCTCGCCAATTTTATCGATGAATGCAGAACCATTGATAATATCGGTTTACGAGTTGACGGGATTCAAGTATTTTTTTTTCGTAATATCATTGAACCAAGAATTTTTATTATTATCTTAATCTTCTACATTGAATCTTGAATGTCGAATTATTCATTTTTTAAAGGATTTTATCAATGGAATTGTTATAAAATAATGCATTTCGAAATTATAATTTTTTACTTTTTCCAAGATTTATTTGAGTTTTTAAAAATTCGTCCATTTTTTGGGAATAATTCAATTATTTAAACATAAAAAAATTTCGTTTTCACTTTATCCTTGGAAAATGATAATTTTTCAACAATCGACTTCAGACCCTAGAAAACAGAATAATAATTCAATCAATTTTCGGATGAAATAAAAAATTTTCCAAAGTCCTTTTTTCAGTAACATGAAAAAATGGAGCAATTGTGCACTATCGAAATTGGCGCGAAGTAATTAAATTTATCGTATTTGGCGTCTTTCTCGACACATTCCATTATTTCTTCCCGTCTCGCATTTATTTCTTCCGACGCTTCTTTTAAGAACATCGTAAAGTTCGATTCACCATTGAGGAGTGATGAGAAATAAAAGCTAGGGGTTTCGGGAGTGATGAGAAATAAAAGCTAGGGGTTTCG